>NC_051158.1:74603946-74650050 GCF_013339745.2 Dermacentor silvarum
GCGCATAAAACAGATCGACATCACCATGGCGCCAGCCATAAAGACAAGGACGGTATAAGGACAAATAAATGTGTTTTAACCCAAATGTAGCATTAATATCGTAACTCTTAATATCATTAGCCCCTCTCGCTTATGAATCGCATATTATAATAGAGAGAGACAGGTGGATTCCCTTTTGCCTTCCGTGGCTTCCTTTTCGGCTGGTCATAGAGAAAGAACCGCGGTGTAATAGGCAAAAAGGAATATAGTTTATTTAACAAAATAAATGTCGCAGCACCGTCTTGGAACCGTTATACGAGGAAACTGACACGTCCCAGGGTTACACGATGGGTTAAAACGTGACGGCCGCGCCACGCACCACTAGCACGGTCCACGCGCTGCTCTATCTGAATAAGTCCAGTTGAAATTAATTGCGCTTAATTCCCGTCGCTAAGCGAGGCCCGGGACCCCGGACGATATGCCAAGGTCAACGTGGTCGCTGTGCCAGATTAATGCGAGGTGACCTTACGGCGTCTAGTATCTTCATGCCGGACATATATTCATAATGGCGTGCAGGTGGCGCCATTTCAGCAGAAGCAAGGCTTTTTACCGTCCACTTAATGTTCACGGAACACCCGGGCGAATTTCGCGCATCCCGGGATCTCGCTGACGTATTTCAGCGCGTCGTCGACCGTTCAGCTATTCGGATCCTCTACCCGCAGTATGTACAAGGATGATGGAGAGTGCATAGGCTCCGGACAGTCGAGTTTGCGGCTGCTCTGGCGCCATCTGTCGCAGCGACGCAACAGTGTTGGGAAGTGGGCGCCGCAGCTCGGCCGGCTTTCCCGCGCGCTACGTTTCGTCTCGGCCACGGTTGAAGCCGTTTTGCTTTGTTCACCAGCCTCCTCATTTTTTTATACGTCTTGCGACGGTGCAATGGCATGCGCTTCATCGGCAAGCGTCGGAAGTGAAAAAAAAGGCAAGGAATACTTTGCGCAGAGAAATAAAAAAAAAAAAAAAACATTCTGCTAAGTTGCACACATACATGAGCAGCTGGACTTGCGTATAATATCTGTGGCTAGGAAGCAAGGTCAGCTTCCCATTTACGTACTTTACATATGGTACGAATGGTATTTGTTTTTCCACATCAATCAGAATGTTGTTTCTTCTTGAAAATGGACATTTGATTTCGAGGACGCAAACATAATCTCCTCTGCGAAAACGGCCATCCGGGCTTCCACAAAGCCAGGGCTGCAGTGGGTGAACCACAAGTCCAGTGTGGTGCTTGCCACATTTTTTACCATTTTTTCATTAAAGGTATGACATGCCTTGTTTTTTTTACCTGCTTTTATGCAAGGAAAACCAAAAAATGACATAATGAGGGAAAACGTTTTTTTTAAACAGCGAAATCAAATACCATGTCTTTTAAACATTTTTTAGGCTGTTTTGCACTACTGAGCAGTAAACACAAATCGTAAGCACTGTAGCCATAATATGATGCGTTGTACTTAAGCGTGAGCTCAGTTCGCAGATTTCGATGCATATCTGAAAACATGAGCTGTCCTGCTTCGTGTTGGAAATCCTTCACATTTTCCTCTTGTGATTCTGTGTCTACTCCTGTAGCTAACTAACAATGTAAACGGTACTGCTCTGTTTTCAATTGGTTTTTACAAGTATAGTTGCTTCGGTGTACTCGTGCTTTTCCTTTGTGTATATGAAGCAAGGAAGTAAAATTTATATATAGCTCTTCCACATCTGTCTCAATGCCTTCTTGCTGTTAAGGTTAAATATTTGTACAAAAGCGATTATGTACTTTACTTCCTTGACATCAGTACACACTTTAACTTGGAAGTCTGTGCGGGCTACTGGCTCCATCTTAATCCCTGAAAAATATTTTTATAAGCATTGCCAGACAGCCCTGAACCTGCATACCATAAGATGTAGCTGCCGAGGAAAACCCTCGAGCACTAAGCACAGGGCTTTGGAGCAGCTCCTTGGGTGACTTTTTGCTTCTCAGGATGGAAGTTTCTGCGAGCCAGAACGCTACTTCTGTAGCTCTGCTGTTTTCGCCTGATTTCTCGGTAAATCTCCGGGTAGCCGTCATGGATTGTTACATGGATGCAAGTTGACGTCCCCGCGCCTCTGCTGGGGATGGCGACTTAGGCGGTGGCTGCGTCTAGGAAGCGGACCGGCCTCCAGAGCGACAGCGACGATACCAGTGTGTCTACTCGCTCAGCAATGCGGACTTCTCCGATGACGACTTTCAGCTTGTGAGGAGCCGCAAGGCGAATCGAAGAAACAAAACACCAGGGCTTATGTCTTCAAGCACGTCGACTGCAGGACCAACTCGGAATAGCGCAGTTAGTACAATTTTATTTATACCAGAACTCGCTACCGACAACCTGAGGCGACTCAACCGACAGTCTGTCTCAGTGTTTCTCGAAGCGGTGGCGCCAAATCAAGTGACGGATGTCAGAGTCAACGCACGCAAAAATGTCTTGGCTATTGACGTCATACATGAGACGGCAAGGATCACTTTGAGCAAACTTACGGAACTTGGGGGCATTCCTCTGGACAGTGATACCACTACTGGTGTCATCAGCGACGTGGACGTCTCCAGCGCCGACTTGCCGATTTTAATTAAGCCAGCCGTTGATGGCTGCACCATCACTCGCGTGTCTCGACTCGGCACATCCCGCTGTGTGAAGGTGGTTTTCAAGGGCGAATCTCTTCCCTCATTCGTCTTTCTCACTTTCAATCCATCCTGTCTTCTTTTCACTTCCCTTTTACTTCCGTTTTCCCAGGCAGCTATGGTTAACCTTGTGTGGGTAGCCAACCTTGGATACTCCATATTTGGTTACAGTAGTGGCGTACAGCTGGCGTTTGCAGGACCTGGCTTTTCCAGTTTCTGCAGCGTCCCCTCGTTGGGCTCCATGGTGGGTGGCTGGCGTCGCTGCCGAAAAATGCACCAATTGGCTGAACCATTCCCCCCACTCAATGATCGCTGTCAGAAAAGAGGGCGCACCCAAGATGTTTTGCAATTTTTTGGACGCCAAACGCATAACTTCCCCCGCTTTCATGTTATTTATTCTGAAAAGTCGGATACATCAGTACGAACAATTTCACCTTTCCTTGTCTCAAAGTCTTTGACTGATATTTTTGGACCAGGCTTTAAAGCAACCAGGATGGCAAGCGGGGATCTCCTCTTGGAGCTCCGTGATGTGAAACAATATGAGAAACTGCCCAATCTAGTATCATTTGGGGACACCCAAGTAACAGTATCCCCGCACCGTACCATGAATACCACCCGTGGCGTTGTATCAGATGATGACCTGTTGCAGCTGAGCGAAGCTGAACTCCTAGAGGGCTTCAGTGAGCAGAATGTAATCAATGTTAAACGGATCAAGATGAGGCGCGACGGCAAGGAAATCTGCCCGAATCCATCGAGGCCGGATACATCAAGCTACGGGTCAGACCCTATGTACCAAATCCTCTTTGTTGCTTCAAGTGCCAGCGTTTCGGCCACAGTTCCCAGAACTGCCGAGGCCGACAGACGCTAAATGTACCCCGCAGGGGCGTATGCGCAAGCAGGCGTTTGGTGAGTTGCGTCACCACGTACCGGAGCACTAGAGGGTTGGACCCTCCCGCGCTTAACCGTGCGTGGCTTAGCCGTGTCCGGGGAAAAGGGGATCCTGGAGGTTGAGCCGAAGCCGGGTGTTTGGACCTTTATGGCCCCCCGGCGGAGGCAACACACCTCTTTGGCCTCGGCTTCACGTAGACGGCACCCCCGGACTGACCCACCCGGGGGAAATCGGTAGTTGCCTTTTCCTGTCTCTCTCTCCAGTCTTCGTCTTTCTCTCTCGCCTTTTCATATTTCCTGTCTTCTACTATCTTCTATATTACTTCCGATCTTCTTGGCAGCGAGGGTTAACCCTGTGTGAGTAGCCGACCTAGGTTATCTCATATTCGGTTATAGTGGTAACGTACGGCTGGCGTGCGCAGGACTTGTTTTTATAAGACCTGTGGCGTCCCCTTGTTGGGCTCCACGGTGGGCGGCTGGCGTTACTGCCGAAAACTGCAAATTTTTTATGGATAGTTCCTTTCCCAAACTCTCCGATCGCCCTCAGAAACGAGGGCGCACCGAAGAAGTATTTAAATTTTTTGGTCGCAACACTGAGAACTTTCCCCGATATCAAGTAATACACTGTGAGAAACCAGGAAAGACAACGAGAATGATCTCGCCTTTCCTCGTTTCCAAAAGTCTAACTCAGACAATTGGCTCAGGCTATAAGGCAACCAGACTAGCAAGTGGTGACCTTCTTCTGGAACTTCACGACAAAAAGCAACATGACAAACTATCTAACCTAGTGTCTCTCGGGGACATACCCGTTTCAGTTACCCCACACCGCACCATGAACACCATCCGCGGTGTGATTTCCGATGATGATCTCATGGAGCTGACCGAAGTTGAACTTCGGGATGAATGGAAAGAACAAAACGTTATCAATGTAAAACGAATCAGAATGAGGCGTGATGGTAAAGAAATTGACACGAAGCATCTAATACTCACATTCGGTTCCAGTGTGCTGCCAGAAACCATCGAGGCAGGTTATATTAAACTCAGAGTAAGGCCGTACATCCCCAACCCTCTCCGTTGCTTTAAATGCCAAAGATTTGGCCACAGTTCACAGAACTGCCGAGGCCGTCAGACCTAATAATAATAATAATAATATGTGGTTTTTATTGGCGGAAGGGCCAGATATGGCCAAAGAGCGCCATGACAAATGGTGATAGTTTTTCTTTGCACTATAAATAGAGTGGTCTATGAGTTGAATGGTTGATGTAACGTGGCTGTAAAAGGGCCTAAAAGAAAGACGCTGTAAATTGCGTAAAATATATTGGTATTAAAATAATGACAATGACTAATGATTAGAGCTATGACTATAACAATTCCGTTACGAATTAATGATGTACTAAAACGTATACAATAGCACTAGTGCCTCAGGAGGTTCCTTGAAAACAAGGGCTGTGAGGCACGTGTTGTAAACACTTTTTCTACTGCAGCTGCAACCTGCAAAACGAGGTTGCGCTACAGATACCCTGGCCAGAGATGATTTGTAAAGTGTTTACGTCTGCTAAAAATTTTAAGACTGTACTAAAATCAAAACGCGGCTCATGGTTAAGAAAGAATGCTGGGTGAAGAGGGATTTGCTGACGATAGGCGAGATAAAAGTACTTTTTACGCTGGGCTTCTATTTCAGGGCACTCTACAAGAACATGGAGAACTGTAAGAATGTCTCCACACCTATCACATTTTGGAGGATCACTTCCAGAAAGGAGGTAAGAGTGTGTGCCATAGGTATGACCTATTCTTAACCTGCAGAGAAGCACTTCTTTGTGTCTTGCGTTTTCTCTGTCATCCATTTCCCTATTCTGGGTTTGATCATATGTAGCTTGTTTGAAACTTCGCTGTCCCACTGCCTTTGCCAAAATCTCCGCAACTGATGGCGCAAGAAAGGCTTCAGGTCTGTGTAAGGGATAGCTATGTTTTTATCTGTATGTTTGAAAACTACTGACGTGGCACTTTCGTCTGCAGCTACATTGCCTTTTATGCCTCTATGGCCAGGTACCCAGCACACTATGACCACTTGGTTGCCCATGTAAGCTGAGCATAACCAGCTGTAGAGTTCATTAAAAACTGGATTCTTGTGTTTTCGTAGACTCACTATAGCTTTAACGACGCTCAATGAGTCTGTGAACACAATTGCTTTGGTAACATTTATTAGCTTTATGTGTTTAATTGCCGAGAGGATAGCGTATGCTTCCGCTGTAAAAATACTTGTATGCGGATTTAGTGCACCAGATGTGTAAAAAGACGGTCCCTAGAGCTGCGTAAGCAACACCAGCAGGAGATTTGGAAGCGTCTGTGTAAAATTCTGCACACGAGTACTTCGCCTGAAGCTCGAGGAAGTGTGAACGTATATGAGTCTCAGGTGCGTGCTTGGAGATTTCTATGAAAGAGACATCGCACTCAATAGACATTCTCTTTAAGTAGTATGCCTGTTTCTTCAGCCAAGGCTTCTAGGCGCAGGGAGAAAGGAGTCCTCACGGACGGTCGGTTTTGATACAACCTGGCAGCCGATATGTCGCTTATAGTGGAATGACATGGGTGTTCTACATCTGCCTTTACCTTCAGGGAGTAAGTTAGACTTAAGTACACTCTTTGGAGATGCAGGGACCATTCATCCGACTCCACATACAGGGTTACTACAGGGCTAGTCCTGAAGGCGCCTGTAGCAAGCCGAATACCCAGATGGTGAACGGGGTCTAACATCTTTAAAGCACTAGGTGTTGCAGAGTTATAAACTATGGCTCCGTAGTCAAGGCGTGAGCGTACAAGGCTTTTGTATAAGCTAAGGAGGCATCTCCTGTCGCTTCCCCATGATGTGCGTGACAAGAGCTTCAGCAGATTCATAGCCTTCAGGCATTTTGTTTTCAGGTACTTCAGGTGCGGGACAAAAGTTAACTTAGAGTCCAAGATGAGACCTAGAAATTTATATTCATGACTCACAGACAGCCGTTCTCCATTAAGGTCAATAACGGGGTCTGGTTGCATACCTCTTTTGTTCGAAAAGAGGACGCACGTGCTTTTTTGTGGGTTTAGTCTAAATCCATTCTGGTCCGCCCACTTGGAAATCTTGTTGAGGCCAAGCTGCACCTGTCGCTCGCAGATAGCAAGATTACAACATTTGTAACCGATTTGCACATCATCCACGTACACAGAATAAAACATTGTGCGTGGTATGACACTGTGGAGAGAATTCATTTTTACAACAAATAGAGTGCAACTCAGCACACCTCCTTGTGGTACACCAGTCTCTTGGGTAAATTGACGAGATAAGACGTTACCAACTCGAACACGGAATGTGCGGTTCGACAGATAACTTTGAATCACGTTCAGCAAGTTGCCTCGGATGCCCATTCCTGCCAAATCACGAAGGATAGCAAAACGCCATGTGGTATCATATGCTTTCTCCATGTCTAAGAAAACCGACAAGAAAAACTGTTTATGCACGAAGGCATCCCGAATATTTGTCTCGATGCGGACAAGGTGGTCTGTTGTGGATCTACCTTCCCTGAAACCGCACTTTAAGGGATCTAGTATTTTGTTACTTTCAAGAAAATGGGTCAGGCGCCGGTTAGTCATTTTCTCAAAAAGTTTGCACAGGCAACTTGTTAGGGCTATAGGCCTGTAACTGCTAGCCGAAGTCGGGTCCTTGCCCTCTTTGAGAATAGGGATAATTATTGCCTCTTTCCAGGCAGCCGGGATATACCCACCACACAGACTATGGAGTTAAAAAGCGACAGAAGTGTTTTGTGAGTTTCAGGGTGTAAGTGTTTGATCATGTCATAAGCTATTCTGTCTCTTCCTGGCGCTGTCTTATTACAGCAACTCAGTGATGCCTGAAATTCCGCCATGGTAAATGGGCGGTTGTAAGGTTCATTATTTGTTATTTTCCGATCCAGGGGCAATCGCTCTGCTTGCCGCTGGTATCGTAGAAATGTATCTGTGTAATGAATGGGCCGAGCTAGAAATGTACTCGAAATGGGCACCTAGAAAGTCAGCCTGGTCTTCGAGAGTGTTACCCTGACTGTTTACTAATGGCAGAGGATGAGTTTGCCGGCCGTTTAATTTGTTAACTCGGTTCCAGGCTTTTTTTCCGTCTGTGTAAGAGTTTATGCCTGATATATGTATTTTTGCCAGCTTTCCTTTTTGGCAAGGCGGCGCGTTCTTCTACCCTCACTCTTTGTTTTCTTGAAGTTTATAAGGTTTTCTGCAGTTGGAGAGTCACGAAGGCGGCCCCAAGCCTTATTTTTACTGCCAAAGAGCTGCTCAATGGACGCTTTGTCATCAGGGCGTTGCACTTTTGATGGTTGTCCCCAGCTCTGTCTTTGTGTTGTGCATGACACATCTTCGTGTCTTGTGATGTTTAACGCCACAGCCGCACAGTGTTTGCAGGTGCCCGCAGCTCCATACCTGCTGCAGTTGCAGTATCCTCCTCGAAGTCGGCGGCTGTCTTTGTCAAGCTAGAAGACAATAGGGTGATTATAGTCGGATACAACTTTAGAAGGCAGCGGCATTTGCCCCTCAAAGGTGGATGCACACGAGCCGGCACCAATAGGCGCGCACTTCAGGTGACGTCATGAGCCGGACGGCCGGTGTCCCCGCCGACGGAAAACATGCCCTAACATGGGCCGCCCTCGCTTCGAACTGGGCCGAGTCGCGTCAGCTCTGTGCCCTCTCCCTTCGTCAGAGTGCATTCGAATTGTTTGTGGTGGTCTGTCATGCCGCAGGCGGGTATCCTACCTGCCAAAGAACAGCTTTGCCGAAGTGGCGCGTCAGCGGACAGCGCCACAACGGCTCCCGGCGGCCGTCCGGCCCACACAGAGCGAGCCGACGGTGACGCCACCTGCCCCCTTGGCGGCAGCAGCCAGCGCTGCTCCGCCGCCTCAGAAGAAGGGGCCATCGACCTCTGGGCTGATGGCCTCAAGGGTATCGTCTCTTGAGACGAAGCCCTCTCGTGAAACACAGCGCTCGCAAGAGCGTACGTCCAGCGGCTCGCAAGAGGCGATCGACGTAACACCGACCGTGACGGCGCATCCAGCGCCTAAGGAGCAGCGCGATTCTATCCACCGCTCCAAAAAAAGACAAACTCCGTGTCATGGCGCCTGGGAAAGGCCCCATGAGCTAATTTTCGTTTCTCCAACACACAGCACAATTAACACGTTTCTTATTATGCAAACTCCAATGGAACGTTAGAGCACTTCTCCATAACCTAGACGATATCAAAGAACTCCTCCATAAATACAATCCAAAGCTGCTGTGTGTTCAAGAGACTCACTTGAAGCCCACACATACAAATTTTCTCCGACAATACACCATTTTTCGGAAAGATCGTGACGATGCTAGTGTAGCCATCATAGTTGATAAGTGTGTCGCATGTCGCTTTTTTGAACTTCGGACGCCTCTTGAGGCAGTTGCCGCACAAGCAATCTTATTTGACAAGTTAGTTACAATCTGCTCGTTATACTTGCCGCGCAATCAACAGCTCAAAAAAAAACGGATTTATATTGCCTAGTGGACCAGCGTCCTGAACCCTACATGATCGTAGGTGATTTCAATGCCCACAACAGTCTGTGGGGAGATTCCAGGTGTGACGCTAGAGGGCGACTCGTGGAAAATTTTCTTATGTGGGTTCTTTTTTATTAAAAAGGCATGCACCCGTGCCTATATTTTAACTTCACGCACAACTCATACTCATCCATTTATCTAGCCATTGATTGGCTCTGCTTCACTAATTCCTGACCTGAAATGGGAGGTAATCAAAAATCCACTAGGGAGTGACCATTTCCCTATAATACTCAAGCTAGTAGAGCAACATGACCGTCCACCACATATGCCTCGATGGAAGCTTGCAATGGCTGATTGGAAGCAGTTTAATGAGTCAACTCAAATAACACAACATTTTATCAACGATTTTAGCATTGACGATGCAGTACGGTATTTTACAGCGTTTATTATCAATGCAGCAGAAAAGTGCATCCCCGCAGGGGCGTCTGCGAAAGCAGGCGTTTGGTGTGTTGCGACACCAGGGACCCGAGCACATGGGGGTTGGACCCTCCCACGTTTAACCGTGCGTGGCTTAGCCGTGTCCGGGGAAAAGGGGATCCTGGGGGTTGAGCCGAAGCCGGGTGTTTGGACCTTTAAGGCCCCTCGGCGGAGGCAACACACCCCTTTGGCCTCTGCTTCACGTAGACGGCATCCCCGGACTGACCCGCCCGGGGGAAACCGGTAGTCGTCTTTTCCTATCTCTCTCTACCATCATCTTCGTCTTTCCCTTCCACTTTTAATCTGTCCTGTCCTCTCATCTTTTCCATTCACTTCGATTTTTCCTGGCGGCAAGGGTTAACCTGGTGTGGCTGTCCTACCTTGGGTATACCATATTGGGTTATAGCAACGGCATACTGCTGGCGCTGTGTATGTAGACTTGTCTTATGTTCTGCCACGTCCCCTTGTTGGGCTCCGCGGTGGGTGGCAGACGCCGTTGCCGAACATGTAGTTAGTTTCTTTCCATGGGATCCCCGAACCCTTTCTCAACCGATCGTGCCTCGAAAAGGGTACGCACCGATGCAACGTCACTATTCTTGCCCAAAAACAGCGAACGTTTCCCGAAATTCCACGTCCTCCACTGCGAACAATCATCTACAAAAGCTAGAACAATTTCACCATTTCTTGTGGCCAAGTGCCTAAGAGAGACCATTGGAACTGGTTATGAGGTAACAAAGATACTAGCAACACCTCGTAGCCTTTGGTAATATCCCTGTTTCTGTGAGCGCGCATCGAACTATGAACACAGTCAAAGGCGTAGTATCAGATGAAGACTTAATGACATTGAATGAAGAAGAACTCCTGGATGGATGGAAGGACCAAGCCGTAATCCACGTGCAGTGCATCACAATCACAAGGAATGACAACGAAATCCCAACAAAGCATTTAATACTCGTTCAACCACATTACCCGAGACACTTGAAACCGGCTATGTAAAACTTCATGTTCGACCTTATGTCCCAAACCCGCGACGTTGCTTCAAATGCCAAAGATTTGGTCACGCATCCCAAAGCTGCCGAGGGCAGCTTATGTGCGCAAAGTGCGGCACAACTGGTCACTCTTCTGACGATTGCAATAATGACGAGGTACATTGTGCGAACTGCGACGGCAGTCACCCGGCATACTCCAGAGCTTGTCCAGCCTGGAAGAAAGAAAAAGAAATAATTACTGTAAAAGTGAAGGAGAATATCACATTCCGCGAAGCACGTCAACGTATCTCCTCGTTGTTCTTGCTTAAATCATCTTTCGCCGAAGTGGTGCAACGGGGGGCGGCACCACAACGGCCTCTGGCGGTAGCCCGGACCACGCCTAGCGTGCCGAGGCTAACGCAACCCGCCCCTAAGGTGGGAGCAGCCAACGCTGCCCTGCCATCTCTCAAAATGTCCACACCAGTGGCCTCTACAAGCTCCGGCAGCAGCCAGGGCACCGCAGAGGCCACAGCGGTCCTTTCGACCTCCGGCCCGGTGGGGACAAAGACTTCGTCGCTCGAGGTGAAGTCTACGCGACGCACACATCGCTCTCTGGAGCGAGTGTGCGAGTGTGGAGCGAGCGAGTGTGGAGCGAGCGGGCGTCTGCGTGAGCAGGCGTTTGGTGTGTTGCGACACCACGTACCCGAGCACATGAGGGTTGGACCCTTCCGCGTGTCGCCGTGCGTGGCTTAGCCGTGTCCGGGGAAAAGGGGAACCTGGGGGTTGAGCCGAAGCCGGGCGTTTGGACCTTTACGGCCCCTCGGCAGAGGCAACACACCTCTTCGGCCTCTGCTTCACGTAGACGGCCCCCCTGGGCTGACCCACCCAGGGGAAACCGGCTGGTCGCCTTTTCCTATCCCCCTCTCTGCCCTTTTTCTTTCCTATCTCCTTTCTTTACTGTCCTGTCTCCTATTCTATTCTGTTACTTCCACGTTTTCATAGGCGGCTCGGGTTAACCTTCTGTATGTGCACTCTCTTGGGTATCTTATATTGGGTTATAGCAGCAATGCACGGCTGGCGTCTGCAGCCTTACACCTTAAGTGCTGCAGTGTCCCCTAGTTGGGCTCCGTGGTGGGTGGCCGCCATTGCCGCCGAAATAAACCGAACTAATATGGGAACACCTGCATTTCCCCGTCTACTTGATCGTCACCCTCACAAGAGGGGGCGCACCGATGAAATATTAGACCGAAAGAAATTTTTCCCCGATTCCAAGTTGTGCACAGTGAGAAAACTGAAAAACCAGCTCGAACCGTATCCCCTTTTCTTGTTGCGAAAGGCTTGACTGACGCCCTTGGCCCAGGTTACAAGGTTACCAAAATGGCGAGCGGGGACCTCCTGCTTGAGATCCGTGACAAAGCGCAGCACAATAAATTGAACAAGCTTGTGGCATTTGGAGACATACCTGTTACCGTCTCACCTCATCGGTCTATGAACACAGTACGTGGAGTAGTGTCTGATGTAGGTCTAATCGACTTGTCTGAAACCGAACTATTGGAAGGCTGGAAAGAACAAAACGTAACAAACGTACAGCGCATCATTATCAGAAGAGAAAATAAGGAAATTCCCACTAAACACCTGATCCTGACTTTTGCCACTTGCGATCTGCCAGAAACCATAGAAACCGGATACACAAAGTTAGCTGTCAGGCCGTACATCCCCAATCCCAGAAGATGCTTCCAATGTCAAAGATTTGGCCACGGCTCGCAGAGCTGCCGTGGTAGACTCACATGTGCGAAATGTGGAACGCAAGGTCATTCCTCAGACAACTGTGAAGCGACACCTCACTGTGTAAACTGTGATGGTGAGCATCCAGCTTACTCCCGGTCTTGTCCGAACTGGAAAAAAGAAAAAGAAATTATCACTCTCAAAGTTCGTGAGAACATCTCCTTCAAGGAAGCACGTAAAAGGTGCTTGCCATTCCACAGCACAACATATGCCGAGGCGACGCGTCAGGGGGCAACGTCGCACCGGCTTCCGCCACCTGCCCGGCCCGCGCGCAGCGAGCCGCCGGCTGTGGCAGCTGCCCCTATGGTGGGAGCAGCCAAGGCTGCCTTGCCATCACCGAACTTGGCCACACCAGTGGCCCCTGCTAGCTCTGGCAGCAGCCAGGATAGCACGGAGGCTAAGGAGGTACCGTCAACCTCGGCACTGGTAGGGACAAAGGCTTCGTCTTCCGAGGCGAAGCCAAATCGACGTACACATCGCTCGTTAGAGCGAGTGTCCAACTCCTCGCAAGAGGCAATGGACACAACTTCTCAGACGGCACACGGAGTGCCTAGGGAGAGGCGACTCTCCCAAGAACGCTCCAAAAAAGACAAGACACCAGTTACAGCGCCTGTAAAAGGCTCTGTAAACAGCACCTTTTATTTTCCTCCAACATGAATAAAATAATGCAGTGGAATGTTAGGGGACTAATCCACAACCTAGACGATATCCAAGAACTTCTCAGTAAATTTAATCCAAAGGTGCTGTGTGTTCAAGAAACACATCTAAACTCCAGAAACACCAACTTCCTACGTCAGAATATTGTTTTCCGAAAAGATCGCGAGGATTCTGCCGCATCATCTGGTGGTGTGGCCATCATACTCGACAGAAGTGTAGCCTGTCAGCAACTTCTACTCAATACAGCACTTGAGGCGGTAGCCGTTCGTGCTGTACTTCTGGGTAAACTCGTTACCATTTGCTCGCTCTACATACCCCCACATTATCCTTTACAAAAGCATGAATTTCAGTCACTTGTAGATGAATTACCAGAACCTTACCTCGTTCTTGGTGATTTCAATGCACACAGCATGTGGGGCGACACGCGTATCGATGCGCGAGGACGCCTAATCGAACAATTTCTTTTCTCCTCTGGTGGGTGTCTTCTGAATAAGAAGGAACCCACCTACTACAATCTCGCAAACAAAACGTTTTCTTCCATTGATCTCAGTGTAGCTTCCCCGTCTATATTTGCTGAACTTAAATGGGAAGTTATAAAAAATCCTTACGGGAGTGACCACTTCCCGATACTGCTGAGATCACCACTACAAAACGAACCTCCACCACAGGCACCCCGCTGGAAGTTGGATATGGCAGATTGGGAGAAATTCCAAAGTCTTACAAGTAGTATCTCGTGGTCTGAAATATCTTCGCGGGGAATTGATGCTGCTGTCGAGTGTCTTACATCTCTTATAATTGATGCCGCCTCTGAATGTATACCTCAAATAAGTGGTGCGACCTGCAAACGCCGTGTCCCATGGTGGAACGACGAATGTCGGAACGCACGTAGGAAACAGAACAAAGCGTGGGGCTTGCTACGGGACTCCCCAACTGCGGAGAATCTTGTCAATTTTAAGAAGATAAAATCGCAGGGCAGAAGAACGCGTCGACAGGCCAGGAGAGAGAGTTGGGAGAAGTTTTTATCAGGCATCAAGTCGTATACAGACGAGGGCAGAGTCTGGAAGAAAGTTAATAAGATAAAAGGGCTACAAATTTATTCACTCCCGTTGGTAAACACACAAGGCGACAGTCTGGAAGACCAAGCTAACTGCCTGGGAGCACATTTTGAACATGTGGCAAGCTCATCCCATTATTCGCCAACATTTAAAAGACACAAGGCTACCATAGAAAAACAGAAAATAGAAAGAAAATGCACCGGAGACGAGGCATACAACCAGCCATTTTGCATCGCTGAGCTCTATGCGTCGCTTAGGTGTTGCAACAAGTCTGCCCCAGGCTCTGACTGCATAGTTTATCAAATGCTAAAACACCTTCCCCATGAAACAAAGAAAACTCTCCTCTGCCTTTACAATGCTATATGGTCCTCCGGCAAGATCCCCGCCGCCTGGAAAGAGGCCATTGTAGTCCCTATACTGAAGCAGGGCAAGGACCCATCGTCTGTTTCGAGTTACCGGCCTATAGCACTAACAAGCTGTCTCTGCAAACTGTTCGAAAAATTGATAAACCGCCGACTAATACATTTCCTCGAATCAAACAAACTGCTTGACCCGTACCAATGCGGGTTTCGAGAGGGTCGATCCACCGCCGACCATTTGATACGTATTGAAACGCAAATTCGTGAAGCTTTTGTCCATAAGCAGTTCTTTCTGTCTGTATTCCTTGATATGGAAAGAGCCTACGACACCACGTGGCGGTTTGGAATACTTAGAGACCTCTCACACGTTGGTATACGTGGTAACATGTTAAATGTCATAGAAAGTTATTTATCTAATCGCACATTCCGTGTTCGTGTGGGAAATGCTGTATCAAGACCATTTGTGCAGGAAACTGGAGTGCCACAGGGCGGGGTGCTGAGTTGCACTCTCTTTATCGTAAAAATGAGTTCTTTGCGTCTGTATATCCCAAGAAACATGTTTTACTCTGCATACGTCGATGATGTACAGTTAGGTTTCGCCTCGTGCAATCTTGCAGTCTGTGAGCGGCAGATTCAGCTTGGTCTGAACAAGGTGTCTAAGTGGGCAGACGAGAATGGATTTAGCCTTAACCCACAAAAGACCACCTGCGTCATGTTCTCCAGGAAGAGGGGTCTGCACCCCGATCCTGACATTGAGTTGCAGGGACAACGTGTGGCCGTAAAAACAGAACACAAATTTTTAGGTGTGATTCTAGATACGAAACTTACATTTGTGGCACACATACAGTATATAAGGAACAAGTGTATGAAAACAATGAATATTCTAAAAGTGTTGTCACGCACCGTTTGGGGTAGTGACACAAAGTGCCTTTTAAATCTGTATAAGAGCCTCATACTCACACGACTAGATTACGGCGCCATAGTGTACCATTCCGCTACGCCAAGCGCCCTAAAGATGCTGGATCCTGTACACCATCTAGGCATCCGCCTAGCCACTGGTGCCTTCAGGACAAGTCCTGTGTCAAGCTTGTACGTAGAAGCGGACGTGTGGTCGCTTGACATGCAACGTTCATACTTAAGCCTTACCTATTTCCTGAAAGTAAATTCGAACTCGGAACATCCGTCCTTCTCAATCATAAACGATATGACCAGTGCCACACTCTTTAATAACCGGCCGACAGTAAGAGAACCCTTCTCACTACGTATAAGAAAAATAAGCGCTGAAATGGATATCCCACTACTTGAAAATAATTTGATGGCCCCAGCAAATCCAGTGCCATCGTGGCAGTGGCAACTCATAGAGTGTGATACTTCGTTTGTAGAGGTTACAAAAGACGCTCCAGAGGCACAAATCCAGATGCATTTTCTAGAAATCCAGTTCAAGTACTCGTCCTGCACTCAGTTTTACACCGACGCTGCCATATCTTGTGCAGTAGTCGGCCCATCGTTCTCAGAGTCCGATGTACTGCACCCGGAAACAAGCATTTTTACGGCTGAGGCCTATGCAGTTTTATCGGCTGTGAAGCGTATAGGCAAATCGAAACTCAAAAGCTCAATAATATTTACAGTCTCCCTAAGCGTCGTAAAACCCTGTACTTATTGAACTGTATTCTGCTCTGTGCAAGGCATACATGTCTAACCAGCATATTATTATTATATGCTGGGTGTCTGGCCATAGAGGCATCGAGGGGAATGTTCTGGCTGATCAAATGGCCACATCAACTACATCGCGAGCCCTTAACCCTACCGCTTCTATCCCTGCCAGCGATCTCAAGCCCTACTTGAGAAAGAAACGTCGAAGCCACTGGCAGCGCTTGTGGGATGCCGAAACGAACAATAAGCTCCACTTAGTTAAGCCACAAATAGGTCCCTGGCATGCCGTTACGAAAATACGAAGAACAAATGTCCTATTCTCGTCTGAGAATAGGACATACATACGGCACCCACAATTTTCTCCCAATTGGAAATGACCCGCCAACCTGTGGTAGATGTGGAGAGAGGCTTACCGTGCTCCACGTCCTCGTGGAGTGCAGGGAAGCCGAAACAGAGAGAAAAAGGCACTTTCCCCTAGCGTACCGGTACTGTCTTCCACTCCATCCCGCTCCCCGCAGGGGCGTCTGCGAAAGCAGGCGTTTGGTGTGTTGCGACACCACGGACCCGAGCACATGGGGGTTGGACCCTCCCACGTTTATCCGTGCGTGGCTTAGCCGTGTCCGGGGAAAAGGGGATCCTGGGGGTTGAGCCGAAGCCGGGTGTTTGGACCTTTAAGGCCCCTCGGCGGAGGCAACACACCCCTTTGGCCTCTGCTTCACGTAGACGGCACCCCCGGACTGACCCGCCCGGGGGAAACCGGTAGTCGTCTTTTCCTATCTCTCTCTACCATCATCTTCGTCTTTCCCTTCCACTTTTAATCTGTCCTGTCCTCTCATCTTTTCCATTCACTTCGAGTTTTCCTGGCGGCAAGGGTTAACCTGGTGTGGCTGTCCTACCTTGGGTATACCATATTGGGTTATAGCAACGGCATACTGCTGGCGCTGTGCAGACTTGTCTTATGTTCTGCCACGTCCCCTTGTTGGGCTCCGCGGTGGGTGGCAGACGCCGTTGCCGAACATGTAGTTTCTTTCCATGGGATCCCCGAACCCTTTCTCAACTGATCGTGCCTCGAAAAGGGTACGCACCGATGCAACATCACTATTCTTGCCCAAAAACAGCGAACGTTTCCCGAAATTCCACGTCCTCCACTGCGAACAATCATCTACAAAAGCTAGAACAATTTCACCATTTCTTGTGGCCAAGTGCCTAAGAGAAACCATTGGAACTGGTTATAAGGTAACAAAGATGGCAAGTGGAGATTTGCTCCTGGAACTAAAAGACAAGGAACAATACAACAGACTAGCACACCTCGTAGCCTTTGGTAATATCCCTGTTTCTGTGAGCGCGCATCGAACTATGAACACAGTCAAGGGCGTAGTATCAGATGAAGACTTAATGACATTGAATGAAGAAGAACTCCTGGATGGATGGAAGGACCAAGGCGTAATCCACGTGCAGCGCATCACAATCAGAAGGAATGACAACGAAATCCCAACAAAGCATTTAATACTCACTTTCAGTTCAACCACATTACCCGAGACACTTGAAACCGGCTATGTAAAACTTCATGTTCGACCTTATATCCCAAACCCGCGACGTTGCTTCAAATGCCAAAGATTTGGTCACGCATCCCAAAGCTGCCGAGGGCAGCTTATGTGCGCAAAGTGCGGCACAACTGGTCACTCTTCTGACGATTGCAATAATGACGAGGTACATTGTGCGAACTGCGACGGCAGTCACCCGGCATACTCCAGAGCTTGTCCAGCCTGGAAGAAAGAAAAAGAAATAATTACTGTAAAAGTGAAGGAGAATATCACATTCCGCGAAGCACGTCAACGTATCTCCTCGTTGTTCTTGCTTAAAACATCTTTCGCCGAAGTGGTGCAACGG
The DNA here is from genome assembly GCF_013339745.2 of Dermacentor silvarum. NCBI lineage: Eukaryota > Metazoa > Arthropoda > Arachnida > Ixodida > Ixodidae > Dermacentor > Dermacentor silvarum. The sequence goes on from NC_051158.1 coordinate 74,621,903, forward strand.
GGGGCGGCACCACAACGGCCTCTGGCGGTAGCCCGGACCACGCCTAGCGTGCCGAGGCTAACGCCACCCGCCCCTAAGGTGGGAGCAGCCAACGCTGCCCTGCCATCTCTCAAAATGTCCACACCAGTGGCCTCTACAAGCTCCGGCAGCAGCCAGGGCACCGCAGAGGCCACAGGGGTCCTTTCGACCTCCGGCCCGGTGGGGACAAAGACTTCGTCGCTCGAGGTGAAGTCTACGCGACGCACACATCGCTCTCTGGAGCGGGTGTCCAGTGCCTCGCAAGAGGCTATGGACACCAGTCCAAGCCAAACGGCGCAGGTAGCGTCGAAGGAGCGGCGAGGTTCTCTCGACCGCTCCAAAAAAGACAAAACACCAATTACAGGGCCTGACAAAGGCCTTGTAAAGTAAAGTCACTCTCCTCCCTTTTGAGACACACAGCGCCTTTTATTTTCCTCCAACATGAACACAATAATGCAGTGGAATGTTAGAGGACTAATCCACAACCTAGACGACATCCAAGAACTTATCAATAAATTTAATCCAAAGGTGCTGTGTGTTCAAGAAACACACCTAAACTCCAGAAACACCAACTTCCTACGTCAGAATATTGTTTTCCGAAGAGATCGCGAGGATTCTGCCGCATCATCTGGTGGTGTGGCCATCATACTCGACAGAAGTGTAGCCTGTCAGCAACTTCCACTCAAACGGCACTAGAGGCGGTAGCCGTTCGTGCTGTACTTCTGGGTAAGCTCATAACCATTTGCTCGCTCTACATACCCCCACACCATTCTTTACACAAGCATGAATTTCAGTCATTTATAGATGAATTACCAGAACCCTACCTCGTTCTTGGCGATTTCAATGCACACAGCAGCTTGTGGGGCGACACACGTATCGATGCGCGAGGACGCCTAATTGAACAATTTCTTTTCTCCTCTGGTGCGTGTCTCCTGAATAAGAAGGAACCCACCTACTACAATCTCGCAAACAAAACTTTTTCTTCCATTGATCTCAGTATAGTTTCCCCGTCTATATTTGCTGAACTTAAATGGGAAGTTATAAAAAATCCTTACGGGAGTGACCACTTCCCGATACTGCTGAGATCACCACTACAAAACGAACCTCTACCACAGGCACCCCGCTGGAAGTTGGATATGGCAGATTGGGAGAAATTCAAAAGTCTTACAAGTGGTATCTCGTGGCCTGACATATCTTTGCTGGGAATTGATGCTGCGGTTGAGTATCTTGCATCTTTCATAATCAATGCCGCTACTGAATGTATACCAGAAATTAATGGTGCGACCTGCAAACGCCGTGTCCCATGGTGGAACGAGGAATGTCGGAACGCTCGTAGGAAACAGAACAAAGCGTGGGGGTTGCTACGCGACTCCCCAACTGCGGAAAATCTTGTTAATTTTAAGAAAATTAAATCGGAGGGCAGAAGAACGCGCCGACACGCCAGGAGAGAAAGTTGGAAAAAGTTTTTATCAGACATAAACTCATATACAGACGAGGGCAGAGTCTGGAAGAAACTTAATAAGATAAAAGGGCTACAAACCTATTCACTCCCGTTGGTAAACACACAAGGCCACAGTTTGGAAGACCAAGCTAACTGCCTGGGAGCACATTTTGAACATGTGGCCAGCTCATCTCATTATTCCCAAACATTTAAAAGGCACAAAGCTACAATAGAAAAACAGAAACTAGAAAGAAAAGGTACGGGAAACGAGGCATACAACCAGCCATTCTGCATTGCTGAGCTGTATGCATCACTTAGTTGTTGCAACAAGTCTGCGCCAGGCTCTGACCGCATAGCTTATCAAATGCTGAAACACCTTCCTCATGAAACAAAGAAAACTCTCCTCTCCCTATACAATGCTATATGGACCTCCGGCAAGATCCCCTCTGCCTGGAAAGAGGCCATTGTCGTTCCTATACTGAAGCAGGGCAAGGACCCATCGTCTGCTTCGAGTTACCGCCCTATAGCACTAACAAGCTGCCTCTGCAAACTGTTCGAAAAAATGATTAACCGCCGACTAATACATTTTCTCGAATCAAACAAATTGCTTGACCCGTACCAATGCGGGTTTCGAGAAGGTCGATCCACCGCCGACCATTTGATACGTATTGAGACGCAAATTCGTGAAGCTTTCATCCATAAACAGTTCTTTCTCTCTGTATTCCTTGATATAGAAAAAGCCTACGATACCACGTGGCGGTTTGGAATACTTAGAGACCTCTCGCACGTTGGTATACGTGGTAACATGTTAAATGTCATAGAAAGTTATTTATCTAATCGCACTTTCCGTGTTCGTGTGGGAAATGCTGTATCAAGACCTTTTGTGCAGGAAACTGGAGTGCCACAGGGTGGGGTGCTCAGTTGCACTCTCTTTATCGTAAAAATGAGTTCTTTGCGTCTGTATATCCCAAGAAACATGTTTTATTCTGCATACGTCGATGATGTACAGATAGGTTTCGCCTCGTGCAATCTCGTAGTCTGTGAGCGGCAGATTCAGCTTGGTCTGAACAAGGTGTCTAAGTGGGCAGACGAGAATGGATTTAGCCTTAACCCACAAAAGACCACCTGCGTCCTGTTCTCCAGAAAGAGGGGTCTGCACCCCGATCCTGACATTGAGTTGCAGGGAGAACGCGTGCACGTAAAAACAGAACATAAATTTTTAGGTATGATTCTAGATACGAAGCTTACATTTGTGGCACACATACGGTATCTAAGAAACAAGTGTATGAAAACAATGAATATTCTAAAAGTGTTGTCACGCACCGCTTGGGGTAGTGACACACAGTGTCTTTTAAATTTGTACAAGAGCCTCATACTTACAAGATTAGATTACGGCGCCATAGTGTACCATTCCGCTACGCCAAGCGCCCTAAGGATGCTGGATCCTGTACACCATCTAGGCATCCGCCTAGCCACTGGTGCCTTCAGGACAAGTCCTGTGGCAAGCCTGTATGTAGAGGCGGACATGTGGTCGCTTGATATGCAACGTTCATCCTTAAGCCTCACCTATTTCCTGAAAGTAAATTCAAACCCGGAACATCCGTCCTTCTCAACCGTAAATGATATGACCAGTTCCACACTCTTTAATAACCGGCCGACAGCAAGAGAACCCTTTTCACTACGTGTAAGAAAAATTAGTGAAGAAATGGACATCCCACTACTTGAAAATACTCTGATGGCCCCAGCAAAGCCAGTGCCACCGTGGCAGTGGCAACTCATAGAGTGTGATACTTCGTTTGTAGAGGTCACAAAAGATGCTCCAGAGGCACATATCCGGATGCATTTTCTGGAAATCCAGTTCAAGTACTCGTCCTGCACTCAGTTTTACACCGACGCTTCCAAGTCACATGCAGGGGTATCTTATGCAGTAGTCGGCCCATCGTTCTCCGAGTCCGATGTACTGCACCCGGAAACAAGCATTTTTACGGCTGAGGCCTATGCACTTTTATCGGCTGTGAAGAGTATAGGCAAATCGAAACTCAAAAGCTCAATAATATTTACAGACTCCCTAAGCGTCGTAAAAGCCATCATGACTCTACATAGACACACAAACCCTGTACTTATTGAACTGTATTCTGCTCTGTGCAAGGCATACATGTCTAACCAGCATATTATTATATGCTGGGTGCCTGGCCATAGAGGCATCGAGGGGAATGTTCTGGCTGATCAAATGGCCACATCAACTACATCGCGAGCCCTTAACCCTACCGCTTCTATCCCTGCCAGCGATCTCAAGCCCTACTTGAGAAAGAAACTTCGAAGCCACTGGCAGCGCTTGTGGGATGCCGAAGCGAACAATAAGCTCCACTTAGTTAAGCCACAAATAGGTCCCTGGCATCCCGTTACGAAAATACGAAGAACAAATGTCCTATTCTCTCGTCTGAGAATAGGACATACATACGGCACCCACAATTTCCTTCTAACTGGAAATGACCCGCCAACCTGTGGTAGATGTGGAGAGAGGCTTACCGTGCTCCACGTCCTCGTGGAGTGCAGGGAAGCCGAAACAGAGAGAAAAAGGCACTTTCCCCTAGCGTACCGGTACTGTCTTCCACTCCATCCCGCTATGTTTCTGGGCGACAAACCTCTCTTTAGCACTAAAGCTGTCCTGGATTTTCTGAGCGATGTAGTATTGCATGTTATTTGCCCAATAGTTTCGTAGCGCATCCTCTCTCCAGAGGATGTCGCCGCGATAGTAGTTTTGCATAGCACGCGCCTCCAGGCCCTTGCGTTTCAAAGGGTCTGTCAAGGCAGCAGTGCTGTTTGAAAAGTTTATCAGTGATAAATTTTCGTTTATCTTCATTATCTTGCAATTTGTTCTTTCGTGTTCATAGTGCACCTCATCAGCCATTGCCATAATTTTATTACATATATATTTTACGCATTTTACAGCGATTGTTTTTAGGCCCTTTTACAGCCACGACACATCTACCTTTCGCAATTCATTGCTCCATTGTCAACTCATGAACACACTGGCCTGGCGCTCTTTGGCCATACCTGGCTCTTGCGCCATTAAGCACCATACATCATCATCATAAAGAACTCACGCGTATAAACTGGGAAGACATCTCTATACTTCCTATCGATGACGCAGTGGCATATTTGACTGCGTTTATTGTTGATGCGGCATCACTATGTATCCCTGAATCGAATGGATCGCCCTCCAAACGACGTGTTCCCTGGTGGAATGAGGAGTGCAAGGAAGCTCGCAGAAATCAAAATAAGGCCTGGAGTCACTTTCGTGATTCTCCAACTACCGAGAATTTGATAAGGTTCAAGAAAATAAAGTCGGAAGGTAGAAGAACTCGCCGCCGTGCCAAAAGGGAAAGCTGGCAGAGATACATCTCTAGCATAAATTCTTATACAGATGAACGAAAAGCCTGGAACAGGGTAAATAAGATAAAAGGTCGTGACACTCATCCTCTACCATTAGTGAATACACAAGGAGACACTCTTGAGGACCAAGCTGATTCTCTAGGGGAACATTTTGAGTACATTTCTAGTTCATCCCATTACTCAGATACATTCCTGAGATACCAGCAACAAGCGGAGCGGCTGCCTCTGGATCACAAAGAAAAAAGAAATGAGTCTTACAACCGTCCCTTTAACATGGCGGAATTCCAGGCTGCACTAAATTGCTGTAATAAATCGGCCCCTGGAAACGATCGAATACCCCGCAGGGGCGTCTGCGTCAGCAGGCGTTTGGTGTGTTGCGACACCACGGACCCGAGCACACGAGGGTTGGCCCCTCCCGCGTCTAACCGTGCGCGGCTTAGCCGTGTCCGGGGAAAAGGGGATCCTGGGGGTTGAGCCAATTCCGGGTGTTTGGACCTTTACGGCCCCCCGGCGGAGGCAACACACCCCTTTGGCCTCGGCTTCACGTAGACGGCACCCCCGGACTGGCCCACCCGGGGGAAATCGGTAGTTGCCTTTTCCTATCCTTCTCTTCAATCTTCGTCTTTCTCTCTCACTTTCAATCTTTCCTGTCTTCTCCTCTATTCTATTTACTTCCGACTTTCCAGGCAGCGAGGGTTAACCTTGTGTGGTGCAACCAACCTTGGCTGTACATATTTGGTTATAGTAGTGGCGTACAGCTGGCGTTTTGTAGGACCTGTCTTTTCCAGGCCCTGCAGCGTCCCCTCGTTGGGCTCCATGGTGGGTGGCTGGCGTCGCTGCCGAAAAATTCTATACCTATGGCTGAACAATTCCCGCCACTCCCTGATCGCCGTCTGAAAAGAGGGCGCACCGAAGATGTGTTCCAGTTTTTTGGACGCCAAACACCGAACTTCCCCCGATTTCATGTAATTCACTCTGAAAAGTCAGACACATCAGTACGTACAATTTCACCTTTCCTTGTCTCAAAGTCTTTGACTGATATTTTTGGAACAGGCTACAAAGCATCCAGGATGGCAAGCGGGGATCTCCTCTTGGAACTCCGTGATCTCAAACAATACGAGAAACTGCCCAATCTAGTGTCATTTGGAGATGCCCAATTAACAGTAACCCCACACCGTACTATGAATACCACCCGTGGCGTTGTCTCAGATGATGACCTGTTGCAGCTGAGTGAGGCTGAACTCCTTGAGGGTTTCAGTGATCAGAATGTCATCAATGTTAAACGGATTAAAATGAGGCGAGATGGCAAAGAACTCCTGACCAAACACCTAATACTTACTTTCAACTCAAGTGTCCTGCCCGAGTCCATCGAGGCCGGGTACATCAAGCTTCGTGTTAGGCCATACGTGCCAAATCCCCTTCGATGTTTCAAATGCCAGCGGTTCGGCCATAGTTCGCAGAACTGCCGAGGCCGCCAAACCTGTGCGAAATGCAGTGCTCACGAACACTCCTCCGAGTCTTGTGAAGGTTCTCTACATTGTGTTAACTGTGATGGGGAGCACGCCGCATACTCGCGGTCGTGCCCATCTTGGAAAAAAGAAAAGGAAATAGTGACAATTAAGGTAAAAGAAAACATAACTTTCAAAGAGGCACGAAGGCGGGTTACCTACCTGTCTAAAACCAGCTTTGCCGATGTGACGCGTCAGGGGGCAGCGTCGCAGCGGCTTCCGGCTGCTGTCCGGCCCATGCGTAGTGAGCCGGCGGTGAAGCCATCTGCCCCCTCGGCGACTGCAGCTAGTGCTGCTCCGCCACCCCAGCAGAAGGGGCCATCCACCTCTGGGCTGGTGGCCTCCAAGGTCTTGTCTCTCGAGACGAGGCCTTCACTGCGAACAAACCGCTCTCAAGAGCGGGTGTCCAGCGCTCCGCAAGAGCCGATGGACACATTTTCCAGCCAGACGGCGCAGCCAGCGCCAAAGGAGCGGCGAGAATCTCTCGACCGCTCCAAAAAAGAAAAAGCCCGCATCACAGGGCCCGACAAGGGCTCTGTAAGTTAAGTTAGTGTTTTTACACGAGACACACAGCACAAACTTCGTTTGCAACATGGCCACACAGATACTACAGTGGAACGTCAGAGGACTACTTCGTAACCTCGACGACATCACAGAACTCATACATAAATTTAATCCGAAGGTGCTGTGTGTCCAAGAAACACACTTAAAACCTACACAGTCCAACTTTCTCAAGCAATATGCCATTTTCCGTAAAGATCGTGACAACGCTTCTGCCTTGTCCGGAGGTGTAGCCATAGTTGTAAATAAGTATGTTGCTTGCCAACAGTTTGCCCTTCACACGCCTCTCGAGGCTGTATCTGTGCGAGCAATTTTATTCAACAAGCTTATAACGATCTGCTCCATTTACATACCACCCAACCATCACCTCACTAAAACGGAATTTTACAGCCTCATCGACCAGCTCCCAGAACCATACATTATCACTGGTGATTTTAATGCTCATCATACCCTTTGGGGAGATTCGCGATGCGACGCGAGAGGTCGACTCATTGAAAACTTCCTTGTTAACTCCGGTGCGTGCCTCTTCAATAAGAAGGAACCAACATATTACAATATCCATCATAGTTCATATTCATCAATAGACCTGTCAATTGGCTCTGCCTCACTTTTCCCTGACTTAGAATGGCATGTAATTAAAAACCCATTCGGAAGTGATCATTTCCCAGTAACCCTAAACTTAGTAACTGAACATGACTCTCTTCCCCATGTCCCTCGCTGGAAACTGGCCTCAGCTGACTGGGAATGCTTTAGGGAATCCACGTACTTATCACGAGATTTTATAAATAATTTTACTATAGATCATGCCGTATCATATTTTACTGCTTTTATCATTGACGCCGCTGAGAAGTTCATCCCTCAAACATGTGGCACTTCATTTAAAAGACGGGTCCCCTGGTGGAATAACGATTGTAGACAGGCACGAAGGAGACAAAATCAAGCTTGGGGCAAACTACGTGAATGTCCTACAGCTGAAAACCTCATAGAATTTAAACATGTTAAATCCCAGGGAAGAAGGACGCGAAGACAGGCTAAGAGGGCAAGCTGGGAAAGGTTTCTCTCAGGTATCAACTCGTATACTCAAGAGGCAAAAGTATGGGACAGGCTATTGAGGCTAAAGGGAAAAGAAATCCATCCGTTGCCGCTAGTGAACGACGAAGCGAACAGCTTGGAAGACCAAGCTGACGCTCTTGGCGAACACTTCGAGCGCGTGTCTAGTTCAAATAATTTTTCCGAGGCATTCCTTAAGCACAAACAAATCGCAGAACGCAAGGCTATTGACCGCAAATGCAGACAGAACGAACCCTATAACATGCCTTTTAACATCGCCGAATTGAGAGCCTCCTTGGCTGCATGTCGGAGCTCTGCACCTGGACCCGACAGGATCATGTACGACATGATCAAACACATTCACAGTGATACCCAAATAACGTTACTCGCACTTTTCAATGCTATATGGGCTGCCGGGTACCTACCTACTGCATGGAAAGAATCCCTTGTCGTTCCGATTCTGAAACAAGGTAAACACCCCAAATTAGTAACAAGTTACCGCCCAATAGCCCTCACAAGTTGTATCTGCAAACTCTTTGAAAAAATGATCAATCGTCGCCTTTTACACTTCCTTGAGTCAAACAAAATACTTGATCCATATCAGTGCGGCTTCAGAGAAGGACGGTCTACAACGGACCATCTCGTGCGCATCGAAGCAAACATTCGTGATGCCTTCATACATAAACAATACTTCCTATCCGTGTTTCTCGATATGGAAAAGGCGTACGATACGACCTGGCGTTACGGAATCCTACGCGATCTGTCGGCAATGGGCATCCGCGGTAATATGTTAATTATTATTGAAAGCTACCTACACAACCGCACATTCCGGGTTAAAATAGGCAATGCACTGTCGCGTCCATTTATACAGGAAACTGGTGTACCCCAAGGACGTGTGCTCAGCTGCACACTGTTTATCGTGAAGATGAACACGCTTCGCGCCTCACTACCGCCAGCTATTTTTTATTCTGTCTACGTAGACGACATACAAATAGGTTTCAAATCCTGCAACCTCACAGTCTGTGAGAGACAAGTACAACAGGGCTTGAACAAAGTGTCCAAGTGGGCAGACGAAAACGGATTCAAGGTGAACCCCGACAAAAGCTCTTGTGTTCTTTTCACCAGGAAGAAAGGGCTTGTTGCAGATCCCACTATCGAAATGTATGGACAACGAATACCTGTCAACAAAGAGCACAAGTTCCTAGGCATCATACTTGATTGTAAACTTACTTTCATTTCACATATAAAATATCTCAAGGTGAAATGTCTAAAAACAATGAACTTACTAAAAGTTTTATCTCACACATCCTGGGGTAGTGACAGGAAGTGTTTAATGAATCTTTACAAGAGTCTCATTTCATCACGACTGGACTACGGTAGCGCGGCATATCACTCTGCCGCCCCTAGTGCGCTGAAGATGCTGGATCCCGTCCACCATCAAGGTATCCGCCTGGCCACTGGCGCTTTCAGAACAAGTCCCATTGAAAGTTTATACGTCGAATCAAATGAGTGGTCACTCCATCTGCAGAGAACATACACCAGCCTCACATATTTCCTTAAAGTCCGCTCTAATCATCAGCATCCATGTTTTAATACCGTTAACGATATGACGTGTGCTACACTTTTTGGTAATCGTCCGTCTATAAGACAGCCTTTCTCACTGCGTGTCAGGGAGCTTAGCGAAGAAATGGATATCCCACTCCACGAACATCGCTTAATGCCTTCAGCCAAGCTGTTACCACCTTGGGAGTGGCAGGTGGTAGCATGTGATATGTCCTTTGTAGAGGTTACAAAGCACGCTTCAGAGGTTGAAATCCGAATGCATTTCCTAGAATTACAGTCCAAGTACCCGTGCACAGAATTTTACACAGACGCTTCTAAATCACATGCCGGAGTATCCTATGCAGCCGTCGGCCCGTCCTTCTCGGAATACGGCGTGCTTCACCAAGAAACAAGTATCTTTACGGCTGAGGCCTACGCAATATTGTCAGCTGTAAAGCATATAAAGAAATCAAAACTTCAAAAAACTATTATATTTACAGACTCTCAAAGCGTCGTAAAAGCCTTGAAGTCACCCTGTAAACAGAAAAACCCTATTCTCATTGAGCTCTATTCTGTTCTTTGTAGAGCATACGCAACTAACCAACATGTCATTATATGCTGGGTGCCTGGGCATCGAGGCATCGAGGGCAATGTTCTTGCCGACCAAATGGCCACATCAGTCACAACACCCCCTATTAACCCTACAGCTGCTGTTCCTGCAACAGATTTGAAACCTTTCTTGCGAAAGAAACTGCGAAGCCACTGGCAACGCTTGTGGGACGCCGAAACAAGTAATAAGCTTCATTTGATTAAGCCACAGTTAGGTTACTGGCCCTCCGTAACAAAAACACGACGAACTGATGTCCTATTCTGTCGTCTCAGAATAGGACACACCTACGGCACCCACAATTTTCTATTGAATGGTGATGATCCTCCAACCTGTGGTAGATGTGGCGACAGGCTCACCGTCCTCCACGTCCTCCTGGAGTGTCGGGAAGCCGAAAGAGAAAGAAAGAAACACTTTCCTCTAGCATATCGCTCTTGTGTTCCTCTGCATCCCGCCATGTTTCTTGGTAAAGAACCGCTCTTTAACACCAAAGCAGTCCTCGCATACTTGAAAGATGTTGTGCTACATGTTATTAGCCCAGTAAGTTCGTAGCACATCCTCTCTCAAAAGGATGTTGCTGTGATTGTTTTTTTTATAGCACATGCCTACAAGCTCTTGTATCTCAAGGGCTCTGTTTAGGTACTTGTGCTTCTGGCCAATTCCTGCATCTGTAATATGTTTGTAAGTCATATCATTCTTTTGCAATGTATATTCATGTCTATAGTACACATCATTAGTCATTGCCATAATCTTATTACGTATAGATTTTACGCTCTTTACAGCGACTGTTTTAGGCCCCTTTACAGCCATGCCACATCGAATGTTCATGTAATTGACTATTCATATACCAGAAACAAGTCATTACCATCGTCTTGGCGCTCTTTGGCCACATCTGGCCCTTGCGCCAATAAACCACAATAATCATCATCATCAACGATCGAATAGTTTACGAGATGATCAAACACTTACACCCCGAAGCACACAAAACACTCCTATCACTTTTCAACGCCATATTCGCTGCCAGCTATATTCCGTCCGCCTGGAAGGAGGCAATAATAATTCCTATTCTCAAAGAGGGCAAGGACCCGACTTCGGTCAGCAGTTATAGGCCCATAGCTCTAACAAGTTGCCTATGCAAACTTTTTGAGAAAATGACTAACCGGCGCCTGATCCATTTTCTTGAAAGCAACAAAACACTAGATCCCTTGCAGTGCGGCTTCAGGGAACATAGATCCACAACAGATCACCTTGTCCGCATCGAAACAAATATCCGTGACGCCTTTGTGCACAAGCAGTTTTTCTTATCGGTATTTTTAGATATGGAGAAAGCATATGATACCACTTGGCGTTTCGGAATACTTCGTGATCTGGCAGGAATGGGCGTCCGAGGAAACTTGCTGAACGTAATTCAAAGTTATCTCTCTAACCGCACATTCCGTGTTCGGATTGGTAATGTCCTGTCTCGTCAATTTACTCAGGAGACTGGCGTACCACAGGGTGGAGTGCTAAGCTGTACTCTATTTGTTGTAAAAATGAACTCGCTCCATACTATCATACCACGGACAATGTTTTATTCTGTATATGTGGATGACATCCAAATAGGTTACAAATCGTGTAATCTTAGTATATGTGAGCGACAAGTACAGCTTGGTTTGAATAAATTGACTAAGTGGACGGACAAAAACGGTTTTAAACTAAACCCCCAAAAAAGCACGTGCATCCTCTTCTCGAAGAAGAGAGGTGTAATACCGGATCCCGTTATTGAGCTCAATGGAGAACGGCTATCCGTTAGCCATGAACATAAATTTTTAGGCCTCATTTTAGACTCAAAATTAACTTTTGTCCCACATTTGAAATATCTGAAAGCAAAGTGCCTGAAGACAATGAATCTGCTGAAGTTCTTGTCCCGCACATCTTGGGGAAGTGACAGAAAGTGCCTCTTGAACTTGTACAAAAGTCTCATACGCTCACGACTTGATTATGGAGCTATTGTCTATAACTCTGCTTCGCCTAGTGCTCTGAAGATACTAGATTCCGTCCACCACTTGGGTATCCGTCTTGCTACAGGTGCGTTCAGGACTAGTCCTGTGGAAAGCCTGTACGTTGAATCCAACGAATGGTCTCTACATCACCAAAGGACCTATTTAAGTCTGTCATACGCCCTGAAGGTGAAACCAGATGTACATCATCCATGCCATTCACCTATTCGTGATTTGTCGACGGCCAGGCTGTTCCGTAACCGCCCAAACACTAGGCCTCCTCTGTCTCTCCGGCTAGAAGCACTATCAGAAGAAACAGACGTCCCCCTTCTAGAGAATGTCCTAATGGCCCCAACTCGGCTTCCACCGCCTTGGGAGTGGCAGACTATCGAATGTGACATATCTTTCGTAGGAATATCAAAACGAGCACCTGAGGCACATATACATTCACATTTCCTTGAGCTTCAGGAGAAGTACTCCTGTGCTGAATTTTATACAGACGCTTCGAAGTCTCCTGCTGGTGTTGCTTACGCAGCTCTAGGTCCATCGTTTTCACTATCCGGTACACTTAATCCATATACCAGTATTTTTACGGCCGAAGCATACGCGATCCTTTCTGCAGTAAAACACATAATGCAAACGAATCTCACTAGGGCTATTGTATTCACGGACTCATTGAGCGTAGTCCGAGCCCTAATGAGCTTACGAAAACATAAAAACACTGTCTTTAACGAACTCTTTGCATTGCTATGCTCAGCTTATATAGGGAAACAAGTCATCATCCTATGCTGGGTACCTGGACACAGTGGCATAAAAGGTAACGAAGATGCTGACGAGAGCGCTACCTCAGTAGCTTTTAGCGACACTGATATAAGCATACCCATCCCAACCACAGACATTAAACCATACTTGCGGCATAAGCTGAAGAAGAACTGGCAGAAACAGTGGGATACCCAGTTATCCAATAAACTGCACTTAATCAAACCTAAATTAGGGCACTGGATATCGGAGAAAACAGCACGATACAAAGAAGTGCTCCTTTGTCGATTAAGAATAGGCCACACCTTCGGCACCCACTCTTACCTACTGACTGGAAGTGATCCTCCGTCATGTCGAAGGTGTGGCGACACCCTTACAGTGCTCCATGTCCTAGTCCAGTGCAGAGAATTAGAAGCTGAGCGTAAAAAGTACTTCCGTTCTGCGTATCGCCAGCAAATTCCACTTCACCCAGCATTTTTTCTTAGTAACGAACCGCTTTTTAACCTGGAAACAGTTTTTAGCTTTTTAGATGAAGTGAACGTCTTAGAAATAATTTGGCCGGGTCATATGTAGCAAAGCCTCGCCTTCAAGGCTGTAGCTGCTGTGACATTAGCCTTTATAGAACATGCCTCTGAGCTCTCTACTTCAAGAGCCTAATGGAGACAGTAGTTATTGTAGGTCTTTATTACATCAGTTTATCGTAGTGACACTTTTATGCACTTTTTATTTTGTTATAAATCATTGTCATTATATTTTACGCAGTTTACAGCGACCCGTTTTTTAGGCCTCTTTACAGCCAAACTACATTTACACTTGTAACTCAATTTAATCACTTCATTTATAATACATGAACAATTCATTACCATTTGTCATGGCGCTCTTTGGCCATACTTGGCCCTTGCGCCATTAAGCACCACACATCAATCAATTACAACCCCTAATGATTTGAAGTGTGCAACGCTTTTCTATAATCGACCCTCTATGAGGCGGCCTTTCTCATTGCGTGTAAGAGAACTTAGCCAAGAGATGGATATCCCACTTCTAGAACATCGCCTAATACCTCCAGCTAAGCTTTCACCGCCCTGGGAGTGGCAGGTGATAGAATGTGATCTATCCTTTGTAGAGGTCACAAAGCACGCTCCCGAGCTCGAAATTGCAATGCATTTCCGCGAACTTCAATCGAAGTACTCGTGCTCGGAATTCTATACCGACGCATCCAAGTCCCATGCTGGCGTATCTTACGCCGCTGTTGGCCCCTCCTTTTCTAAATCTGACGTATTGAACCCCCTAACAAGCATCTTCACCGCAGAAGCCTACGCAGTACTGTCTGCGGTGCAGCATATAGAGAAATTGAAACTACAAAAGGCAATAATATTCACCAACTCGTTGAGTCTTGTAAAAGCGCTAACATCTTTACAAAAGCATAAGAAACCTGTTATCGAGCTTTACTCACTCTTCTGTAACATTTACCAAGCTCGTAGACATGTAATAATATGCTGGGTGCCTGGCCATAGAGGCATCGAGGGCAATGTGCTAGCAGACCAGTTGGCCACATCAACTACATCGCAAGCTATTAATCCTGCCGCTGCTATTTCCTCCACAGATCTGAAGCCTTTTTTGCGAAGGAAACTGCGAGGCCACTGGCAGCGTCTGTGGGACGCCGAAACAACTAATAAGCTCCACTTGATTAAGCCACAGTTAGGTTTCTGGCCCTGTACAACTAAAACACGACGAACTGATGTCCTATTCTGCCGTCTCAGAATAGGACACACATATGGTACTCACAATTTTCTATTGAATGGAAATGATCCTCCAACATGTGGTAGATGTGGCGACAGGCTCACCGTCCTCCACGTCCTCTTGGAGTGTCGGGAAGCCGAAAGAGAAAGAAAGAAACATTTTCCTCTCGCATATGGCTATTGTGTCCCTCTGCATCCCGCTATGTTTCTCGGTAAAGAACCACTTTTTAGCACCAACGCAGTCCTTGCTTTCTTGAAAGATGTTGTGCTACATGTTACTAGCCCAATAAGTTCGTAGTGCATCCTCTCTCCAGAGGGTGTTGCTGCGATAGTTTTTTAACTGCACATGCCTCCAGGCCCTTGTGTTTCAAGGACTCTGTTTAGGCACTTGTGCTTCTGGCCAATACTTGTATCTTTAATTTTTTGTAACTCGTATCATTCTTTCGCAATGCATTCTTCATGTCCATAGTACACATAATCACTCATTGCCATAATCTTATTACTTATAGATTTTACGCACTTTACAGCGACTGATTTTAGGCCCCTTTACAGCCATGCCACATCTAATGTTGATATAATTCCCTATTCATCTACCACTAACAAGCCATTACCATCGTCTTGGCGCGAACTAATACTGTCATGGCGCTCTTTGGCCATACCTGGCCCTTGCGCCACTAAACTCCAACAATCAATCAATCAATCAAGACGATGAACCTTTTAAAAATTTTGTCGCGCGCAACATGGGGTAGTGACCGAAAATGCCTCCTGAACTTGTACAACAGTCTTGTCCGCTCACGCCTTGATTTCGGATCTATAATTTATAATTCCGCAACGCCAAGTGCATTAAAAATTCTAGACCCCGTTCACCATCTGGGCATCCGCCTCGCGACCGGTGCTTTCCGAACAAGTCCAATCCAGAGCCTCTACGTAGAGTCAAATCAGTGGTCACTTCATCTGCAGCATTCATATAATAGTTTTACATATTTTCTTAGAGTGCACGCGAACATTCAACATCCCTCTTATTCAACCATAAACAACATGACCACTGCCACACTCTTCCAAAATCGACCGGCACCGAGAAAGCCGTTCTCTTTGCGTGTGAGGAATCTTAGTGAGGAAATGGGTGTTCCGTTGCTTGAACACTGTCTTATGGCTCCAGCGAAACTGTTACCGCCGTGGCAGTGGCAGCTCATAGAGTCTGACACATCATTCGTAGAGGTCACTAAGCACGCACCAGAGGCACATATCAAAATGCATTTCCTTGAACTCCAGTCCAAGTACACATGCACAGAGTTTTATACAGACGCTTCTAAGTAACGTGACGGGGTGTCGTATGCAGCCGTCGGCCCATCCTTCTCGGAAACCGGTGTACTCCACACGGAATCAAGTATCTTTACGGCTGAGGCCTGTGCACTATTGTCAGCTGTGAGGCATATAAGGAAATCTAAACTTCAAAAATCAATCATATTTACAGACTCTCTAAGTGTCGTAAACGCTTTAAAGTCACCCTGTAAACAGAAAAATCCTATACTTATTGAGCTCTATTCCGTACTGTGTAGAGCGTATGTATCTAACCAGCACATTATTATATGCTGGGTGCCTGGCCATAGAAGCATTGAGGGTAATGTGCTAGCTGACCGAATGGCTACGTCAATAACACCGCACGCTACTAATCCTACAGCTGCTGTTTCTGCAACAGATTTGAAACATTTATTGCGTGAGAAATTGCGAAGCCATTGGCAACGTCTGTGGGATGCAGAAACAAATAATAAGCTTCACTTGATTAAGCCATAGTTAGGTTTATGGCCCCCCGTAGCGAAAACACGACGAACTGATGTCCTATTCTGTCGTCTCAGAATAGGTCATACATTTGGCCCCGCAGGGGCGTCTGCGTAAGCAGGCGTTTGGTGTGTTGCGACACCACGGACCCGAGCACACGAGGATTGGACCCTCCCGCGTCTAACCGTGCGCGGCTTAGCCGTGTCCGGGGAAAAGGGGATCCTGGAGGTTGAGCCGAAGCCGGGTGTTCGGACCTTTATGGCCCCCCGGCGGAGGCAACACACCTCTTTGGCCTTCGCTTCTCGTAGACGGCACCCCCGGACTGACCCACCCGGGGGAAATCGGTGGTCGCCTTTTCCTGTCCCTCTCCTAAATCTTTTGCTTTCCTATCAACTTACCTTTCTGTCCTGTCATCTCCTTTCTTCCCAACTTTTCTGTTTCTCTCAGGCGGCTTGGGTTAACCTGGTGCGGTATATCCAACCTTGAGTATGGCGCATTGGGTTATAGCAGCGATGCACGGCTGGCGTGTGCAAGTCATTACTATGTAAAACTTGTAGCGTCCCCTTGTTGGGCTCCATGGTGGGTGGCTGCCATTGCTGCCGAAGTAACTACATCCAGCATGCATAGAGCATCATTTCCTCTACTATCCGATCGTACCGCTGCAAAGCGCGTACGCACCGAAGTCTCCCTCAACTTTTTCGCACCACGCAAAGAACCTTTTCCACGATACCACGTTATCCACAGTGATAAACCTGAAAAGCCCGTAAGAGTAATATCACCTTTCCTCGTATCTAAATCCCTGACGGACACCATTGGACCAGGCTATAAAGCTAGCAAGATGGCAAGCGGCGACTTACTCCTTGAGGTTCGTGACAAGCTGCAGCACGAAAAACTCGCAAATCTCACAACCTTTGCAGACATCCCTATAACAGTGACCCCACATCGTTCTCTCAACACAGTCCGAGGCGTGATCTCAGATTCCGACCTGTTAGAACTTACTGAAGCAGAACTGTTAGAAGGCTGGCAAGACCAAAATGTCATTGAGGTAAAGAGGATAAAAATCAGGCGAGACAATAACGAAATTCCCACAAAACATCTGATCATTACATTTGCCTCTAGTGTGCTACCTGAAACCCTTGAGACAGGCTATACCAAGATCCGTGTAAGACCTTACATCCCCAATCCTCGACGATGTTTTAAGTGTCAGAAGTACGGCCACGGCTCGCAAAGCTGCCGAGGTCAACTCACCTGTGCAAAGTGTGGTGACAAAGACCACACTTCCGAAAACTGTTCAGGAACACCCCACTGTGTGAACTGTGAAGGTGACCACCCCACATATTCCCGATCCTGCGAAACCTGGAAAAAAGAAAAAGAAGTGATCACACTGAAAACCAACGAAAACATATCGTTCCAAGAAGCACGAAAACGTGTTTCTGTTTTATTGCGATAGCAATTATATGGACACTCAAAAGCAGATTTCTGCCGTCGGCGTCGCCGTCGCCCTCGGCGTCGCCGTCGCCGTCGCCGTCGCCGTGAGGTTCCGTATGACGTCATTTGGAGATGAAATCGTCGCCGCGCGCCGAACGCTGTATGTGCGAGTGAAAGGGCGCGAGGGGCGCGTCTTTCACGGGGAGTGAACGCACGGCGGAGAACAAACGCGCGTTCTGCGCCGTGCTCGCTTAAGGGCTGCAGAATTAGGCGTCTCGTTTCTCCTTTACAATCACCATATATGTAGAGCAAACGCGCCTTCTTCAGACGCGCGAGAGGCCGTGGGGGAGGGGGAAGGAAGGGACGCGACGTTTAGCTGCGGCACCAAGTGCCTATTTATATGAGAGGCTCCAGCAACAGTCACCAACGCCGCACGCATTTAGAGCTAACGCGGGCAAAACGCCGATGGCGTCGACAACAGTTCTGCGTGTTGTTGCTACCAAAGCCGCTCACCTTACTTCGTATGAGATTGCTGTGTTGCTATCGCATTCATTGCTTCGCCCTTAGGGCGAAACTGTGACATTTTTTCATACCGCAAGGTATGCTGGTGCGGTGCGCAAGGGGGCAGCGCCGCAGCAGACTCCGGCATCGGCCCGCTCCACAAACAGTGTGGCTGCGGCTGTGCCACCAGCCCCCTTGGTGAAAGCAGCTGACGCTGCTTCGCCGCCCGCGAAGGAGGGCCCGTCAACCTCTGGGTTGGTGGCCCCAAAGGTTTCGTCCGACGTGTCGAGGCCTTCACGTCCAACACAGCGCTCTCAAGGGCGCGTGTCCAGCGCCTCGCAAGAGGCGATGGACATAACACCTATTCAGACGGCGCAGCCAGCGCCTAAGGAGCGGCGGGATTCTCTCGACCGCTCCAAAAAAGACAAAACTCGCGTCACGGCGCCTGGAAAGGGCCCTGTGAGCTAATATTAGTCTCTTAAACACACAGCACAAACACTTTCTTCATTATGGAGACACAAATACTACAATGGAATGTTAGAGGACTTATCCACAACCTAGACGATATAAGAGAACTCCTACACAAACATAACCCAAAGTTGCTGTGTGTTCAAGAGACGCATCTGAAACCTACAAGCACAAACTTCCTTCGTCAATACACCATCTTTCGAAAAGACCGCGATGAGGCGAACGTCTCGTCCGGTGGTGTAGCAATAGTTGCCGAGAAGTCGGTAGCTTGTCGACATGTGACCCTTCACACGGCCCTTGAGGCGGTGGCAGTTCGGGCCATTCTATTTAACAGACTAGTAACTGTCTGTTCCATTTATATACCCCCCAATCATCACCTTGAAAAAACAGACTTTTATAACCTCATTTACCAGCTTCCCGAACCTTACATTCTCGTGGGAGACTTTAACGCTCACAACACGTTGTGGGGAGACTCGCGATGCGACGCCAGAGGTCGACTCATTGAAAGTTTTCTTCTTACCTCTGGTGCCTGCCTTTTTAATAAGAAGGAGCCGACCTACTATAACGCCCAACACGACTCGTACTCATCAATAGATCTAGCAATTGGATCTGCTTCTCTTATGTCTGACCTTGAATGGAATGTCATTAACAATCCTTTTGGAAGTGACCACTTCCCCATAACTTTAAACTTAATAACGCAGCATGATAACCCTCCCAATATTCCTCGATGGAAATTAGCATCGGCTGACTGGGAGCATTTTAAAGATTTAACCTATTTACCACGAGATTTTATAAACAATTTTTGTATGAAATGTATGAGTCTTGTATGAGTCTTCGATTAACCATTTTTTTCAAATAGCTTACATAGGCAACTTGTGAGAGCTATCGGACGGTAGCTTGCCGCCAAGGAAGGATCTTTACCTTGCTTCAATACAGGGACCACAATCGCTTCTTTCCATGTGGACGGAAGGTATCCGGCAGCCCAAATAGTGTTGAAAAGTGCGAGTAGTGTCAGTTGTGTATCAGGGTTTACGTTCTTAATCATGTCATACATGACTCTGTCGGGTCCCGGTGCAGAGCTCTTACATGCGATCAAGGCAGCTCTCAACTCGGCAATAGTGAAAGGAAGGTTATACGGTTCGTTCTGTCGGCATGTGCGTACGAATGGCTTACATTCTTCTCTCTGTTTATATTTAAGAAAGGGTTGTGAATAATGGATTGAGCTTGAAACACGCTCAAAATGCTCCCCAAGACAGTCGGCCTGGTCCTGCAAGGTGTTCCCTTGGTCATTCACCAGAGGCAACGGATGAATTTGGTGCCCCTTTAGCTTTCTTAAGCCGTTCCACACTTTTGCCTCCTGTGTGTATGAATTTATACACGATAGAAACCTCACCCAGCTTTCTCTCTTTGCCTGACGTCGTGTCCGCCTTCCCAGTGATTTAATGCGTTTAAATTCAATTAGATTTTCTGCATTTGGCGATCTACGCAATATGCCCCATGCCTTATTCTGTTTCTTGCGCGCCTCTCTGCAGTCTTCGTTCCACCAGGGAACACGTCTTTTAAGTGAACCACCATTCGTTTGTGGGATACACTTTTCAGCAGCATTAATAATAAAAGCGGTAAAATATGCATGCTGTTGCATATTTTACCGCTTTTATTATTAATGCTGCTGAAAAGTGTATCCCACAAACGAATGGTGGTTCACTTAAAAGACGTGTTCCCTGGTGGAACGAAGACTGCAGAGAGGCGCGCAAGAAACAGAATAAGGCATGGGGCATAATGCGTAGATCGCCAAATGCAGAAAATCTAATTGAATTTAAACGCATTAAATCACTGGGAAGGCGGACACGACGTCAGGCAAAGAGAGAAAGCTGGGTGAGGTTTCTATCGTGTATAAATTCATACACACAGGAGGCAAAAGTGTGGAACGGCTTAAGAAAGCTAAAGGGGCACCAAATTCATCCGTTGCCTCTGGTGAATGACCAAGGGAACACCTTGCAGGACCAGGCCGACTGTCTTGGGGAGCATTTTGAGCGTGTTTCAAGCTCAATCCATTATTCACAACCCTTTCTTAAATATAAACAGAGAGAAGAATGTAAGCCATTCGTACGCACATGCCGACAGAACGAACCGTATAACCTTCCTTTCACTATTGCCGAGTTGAGAGCTGCCTTGATCGCATGTAAGAGCTCTGCACCGGGACCCGACAGAGTCATGTATGACATGATTAAGAACGTAAACCCTGATACACAACTGACACTACTCGCACTTTTCAACACTATTTGGGCTGCCGGATACCTTCCGTCCACATGGAAAGAAGCGATTGTGGTCCCTGTATTGAAGCAAGGTAAAGATCCTTCCTTGGCGGCAAGCTACCGTCCGATAGCTCTCACAAGTTGCCTATGTAAGCTATTTGAAAAAAATGGTTAATCGAAGACTCATACATTTCCTTGAACTGAACAAAATGCTTGATCCCTATCAGTGTGGCTTTAGAGAAGGGCGATCCACAACTGATCACCTTGTGCGCATTGAAGGAAATATCCGGGATGCATTTGTGCATAAACAGTTTTTCTTATCAGTATTCCTCGATATGGAGAAGGCGTACGACACAACATGGCGTTACGGAATCCTGAGAGACTTGTCGCGAATGGGCATCCATGGCAATATGCTAAGCCTAATAGAGAGCTATTTGTCTAATCGTACCTTCCGTGTCAGAATCGGCAATGTATTGTCACGTCCATTTATACAGGAAACTGGTGTACCCCAAGGAGGTGTGCTCAGCTGCACACTCTTTATCGTTAAGATGAACACACTCCGTGCCTCATTACCACCGGCTATTTTTTATTCCGTCTACGTAGACGACATACAAATAGGCTTCAAATCATGTAACCTCGCAGTGTGCGAGAGACAGGTACAGCAGGGCTTGAACAAGGTGTCCAAGTGGGCAGACGAAAACGGGTTTAAAGTTAACCCCCACAAAAGTTCTTGTGTTCTTTTCACAAGAAAGAGAGGCCTGATCCCAGATCCCTGTGTAGAACTGTATGGACAGCAGATACCTGTGAACAAAGAACACAAGTTTTTAGGCATCATACTTGACTTCAGGCTAACTTTCATTCCCCACATAAAATATCTCAAAGGAAAATGCCTAGGGGCAATGAACCTAATGAAGATTCTGTCTCACACAACATGGGGCAGCGATAGGAAGTGTTTAATGAATCTTTACAAGAGCCTCATTAGATCGCGACTGGATTATGGTGCTGTAGCATACCACTCTGCTGCCCCAAGCGCGCTAAAGATGCTAGATCCCATTCACCATCTAGGTATCCGCCTGGCCACTGGGGCTTTCAGAACAAGCCCCATTGAAAGTTTATACGTCGAATCAAATGAGTGGTCACTCCATCTGCAGAGAACATACACCAGCCTCACATATTTCCTTAAAGTCCACTCTAATCATCAGCCTCCGTGTGTTTCATACCGTTAACGATACGACGTGTGCTACACTTTTTCGCAATCGTCCCTCTGTAAGACAGCCTTTCTCACTGCGTGTCAGGGAGCTTAGTGAAGAAATGGATATCCCACTCTTCGAACATTGCTTAATGCCTTCAGCCAAGCTGTTACCACCTTGGGAGTGGCAGGTAGTAGCATGTGATATATCATTTGTAGAGGTTACAAAGCACGCTTCAGAGGTAGAAATCCGAATGCACTTTCTAGAATTACAGTCCAAGTACTCGTGCACAGAATTTTACACAGACGCTTCTAAATCACATGCCGGAGTATCTTATGCAGCCGTCGGTCCGTCCTTCTCGGAATCCGGCGTACTCCACCCAGAAACAAGTATCTTTACGGCTGAGGCCTACGCAATATTGTCAGCCGTAAAACATATAAGGAAATCAAAACTTCAAAAAACTATTATATTTACAGACTCTCAAAGCGTTGTAAAAGCCTTGAAGTCACCCTGTAAACAGAAAAACCCTGTTCTTATTGAGCTCTATTCTGTTCTGTGTAGAGCATACGCAACTAACCAGCATGTCATTATATGCTGGGTGCCTGGGCATAGAGGCATCGAGGGCAATGTTCTTGCCGACCAAATGGCCACATCAGTCACATCACCCGCTATTAACCCTACAGCTGCTGTTCCTGCAACAGATTTAAAACCTTTCTTGCGAAAGAAACTGCGAAGCCACTGGCAACGCTTGTGGGATGCAGAAACAAGTAATAAGCTTCATTTGATTAAGCCACAGTTAGGTTACTGGCCTTCCGTAACAAAAACCCGGCGAACTGATATCCTATTCTGTCGTCTAAGAATAGGACACACGTACGGCACCCACAATTTTCTATTGAGTGGTAATGACCCGCCAACCTGTGGTAGATGTGGCGAGAGGCTCACCGTCCTGCACGTCCTCCTGGAGTGTCGGGAAGCCGAAAGAGAAAGAAAGAAACACTTTCCTCTAGCATATCGCTATTATGTTCCTCTACATCCCGCTATGTTTCTCGGTAAAGAACCGCTCTTTAACACCAAAGCAGTCCTCGCATTCCTGAATGATGTTGTGCTACATGTTATTAGCCCAACAAGTTCGTAGCGCATCCTCTCTCCAGAGGATGTTGCTGTGATTGTTTTTTATAGCACATACCTCCAGGCCCTTGTGTTTCAAGGGCTCTGTTTAGGCACTTGTGCTTCTGGCCAAGTCTAGCATCTTTATTATTTTGTAAATCGCATCATTCCTTCGCAATGCATTGTTCATGTCCATAGTACACATAATCAGTCATTGCCATAATCTTATTACGTATAGATTTTACGCACTTTACAGCGACTGCTTTTAGGCCCCTTTACAGCCATGCCACATCTAACCTTCATATATTTGACTATTCATATACCACTAACAAGCCATTACCATCTTACCATCGTCCTGGCGCTCTTTGGCCACACCTGGCCCTTGCGCCAATAAACAACAATAATCATCATCATCATCATCATACATTTGGCACCCATAGTTTTTTGTTGACCGGGGATGAACCACCAACCTGTGGTAGATGTGGTGAGAGACTAACCGTCCTCCACGTTCTCCTGGAGTGTCGGGATGCCGAAGCAGATAGAAAAAAACATTTCCCTTTAGCTTACCGCTATCATGTCCCTCTGCATCCCAGTATGTTTCTTGGTGAGGAACCGCTGTTTAGCACCAAAGCAGTCCTCGCTTTCTTAAACGACGTGGTACTGCATGTTATAAGCCCAATAAATTCATAGCGCATCCTCCCTCCAGAGGATGCTGCTGTGATAGTAGTTTTGTATAAGCACATGCCTCCAGGCCCTTGTGGTTCAAGGGCTCTGTTTAGGCAGTAGTGCTTCTTTCCAATTACTACATCTTAAATATTTTAAACATCGTGTCATTCTTTCTCAATGCATTCACCATTTCATAGTACACGTCACTAGTCATTGCCATGATTTTAGTGCATATATATTTTACGCGTTTTACAGCGATTATTTTAGGCCCCTTTACAGCCACACTTCATCTACTTCTCAGAATTCATCGCTCCACTGCACACTCACAAACACTGGCATGGCGCTCTTTGGCCATAACTGGCCCTTGCGTCATAAAACACCACACATCATCAACTTTTCTACTTCGACCCATGTTCTTCCTCAAGGAATTTCACTAGCCGAACTGTCACCTCTGGAAGAATGTACTGTTTCTTCATTCACTGCTGACGCTGAGCCCATGACCCAACCTGTCATACCGGCGCCAACCCAGGCACTTCTGGACAAAATGATATCCCCCGACCTCTTACCGTCCCAAAGTGAACCACTCCGTGGTGTCCCATTTTCGTACCTTGACGTATTTGATTTTGAGAACACTCCATTATGCCGTACACAAGTCGTGGCCCACCGCATCGACACTGGAGACGCCAGCCCCCTTCACAAGCACCCTTACCGAGTGTCTCACTCTGAGCGCCAAGTCATCCAAAAGGAGGTTGATAAAATGCTTGATAAAGATGTCCTTTTTCACAAGCACTACAGGGGATGCCCAGGGGCTAGAAGAAGGCTCGATCACAACAGCTGGCGGTCTTGCGTCGATTATCGCCATCTCAATCGGGTAACGAAGAAGGATGTGTATCCTCTTCCCCGAATTGATGATGCGCTCGACTGCCTCCATGGTGCCAAATATTTCTCGTCGCTAGACCTCCGCTCGGGATACTGGCAAATTGCCGTCGATGAGCGCGACCGCGAGAAGACCGCATTCATCACACCCGACGGCCTCTACCAATTTAAGGTTATGCCTTTTGGGTTGTCTAATGCTCCTGCAACTTTGAACGCATGATGGACACTCTTCTACGTGGTCTGAAATGGTCAACCTGTCTTTGTTATCTCGATGACGTAATCGTTTTCTCGCCCAGCTTTGACAGCCACCTCCCTCGTCTGTCGGCCATTCTCGACATATTTCGGCGTTCTGGCCTCCAGCTCAATTCATCTAAGTGTACCTTTGGACGCCGCCAGATCAAATTACTTGGACACCTAGTCGACGCTACTGGCGTACAAACCGGACCCTGACAAAGTCCATGCCGTCCGCGAGTTCCCGGTTCCACGGTCCACGCAAGAAGTACGCAGCTTTCTTGGGCTCTGCTCCTACTTTCGCCGCTTTGTTCTCAACTTCGCGGAGATTGCTCGACCCCTCATGGACCTACTCAAAAAGGATGCGGCCTTTTCTTGGGGCGCGGAACAAGCGACTTCCTTTGCGTCGTTGATTTCTGCCCTCACTTCACCACCTGTGCTGGCTCATTTTGACCCGGCTGCTAGAACAGACCATCATGCGCTTTGCTGGCTCTCGACACTTAAAGACCCCACAGGAAGGCTCGGCCGTTGGGCATTACGGTTACAGGAGTACACGTTCTCGGTAGTGTACAAATCTGGCAAGTTACACAACGACGCCGACTGCCTCTCCCGCCATCCACCGGGGTGTGGTGGGGAATGAGCTGGCTGACGGAGCCAGCGTCGTCGGCGCGTTCCCGTGGCATGCTGCGGCCGTGTGCCGCGTCTATACGAACAATTCGCGGGCGCCTTTATGCCATCTCACAGAACCTGTGGCATGGCTACTGGCGACGCGAAGGGGAGGGTACAAGCCTATATCACTGGGTAAATAGTGTGCACGCGATCCCGCCCTGGTTTCCCTCCCGGCCGGCATCTCGTGCGCCTGTTCAGCGGCCATGGCCATTACCCATTTTATTTACACCGCTTTCACTTGCTTGACTCTAACCTGTGCGCATTGTGCGCGGTATGCGAGGTGGGTAGCTCAGTACCTCACTTCGTGCCCGCGCACTGCGCACATTGCGGCCCGGTTGGGGGCGATTTGCGGGTTGCTGCAGAGACTCCCGCAGTCTATCCCAAGTTATTGGACTCGCGGCGCGCCAGAGCCCTGCTCCTGCAGCTGGCACATGCCATAGTCGAGTCTGTTCCACTAGCCCCCCAACTTGACCCCCTCCCGGATGCGCATTAAAGCTCTCTTTCTCAGTACAGCCTCCCTTATCTGCTCTGCCTCTCTCATTATTCTCACGATATTTTTGCATGTGTGGTTATGTGTCATCTGCACAGTTTGCCGTCCAAGGCGGGGTCTTCCCCGTGCTACATGGCCCTAACTACATGCCTCATCCCTCTCATCCTCCCGTTTCTTTGCTTTTTCATGTATTCTTTGCCCTGCATAATTGTATGGCCCGCATTCAGCTTTTCCCTACAGGCTGGCTAGACACGTGTCGGGCGCTTGTCTCTGGGCTCAGCGTCCTTGCAGTGCCTTGGAGTCCTGCAGTGTGCCGGCCACCAGCCATCGCTACAACTACGAACACATTCTTTCTTTCGTTTTTCTTGTTTTTAATAAAGTCTGCGACATCTCGGATCACTGCCGTAAGCATCTAACCTTTTAATGGAGCCTTGGTATCTAACTTTCCGCAGACGACTTCCTTCGATGATGAGATATATGGATTTTATTGCGCAAGGGCCAGGATGGCCAAAGAGCGCCAAGAAGATAGTATGAAGTAGTCTATGAAGTGGTAAATGCAATGGTGATTTGCACATGGGCTGTATAGAGGCCTAAACATCGCTGTAAATGGCGTAAATATATAGACACTAAAATATTGAAATGACAAGTGATATGGGCTTGATCATAAAACTTTTCTATGTCTGAATAATACAATTAATTGGCTACCCAATGGCACAGCTGCCTCACCAGAGCCCTTGATCGCAAGGGCCCAGAGCCTGTGCCTTACAGTACTACTAACGCAGCTGCACCCCCTATAGAGAGCGTGCTACAAATCTCTTGGGCTAATACCGTGTAACACAACATCGTTAAAAATTAAGCACCGCTTAGGCCCGAAGAATGTTCAGCGCCAAGGAACAGGGCGGGATGGAGGGGATACACTGCTGGTAAGCTTGAGGAAAATGCTTTTTTTCGTTCAGGTTCTGCTTCCTGACCTCCACCAAGACGTTGAGGACAGTCAGCCTCTTCGCCACATCTACCCAGCTGGGAGGTTCAGCACCAGTTAAAAGATAAGAATGGTACATAGGTGTCCCTAGTCTCAGTCGGCAAAAGAGCACATCACATCGTCGTGACTTTGATAGTGGTGACCAATTTCCTAACTGGGGTTTGATTGCGTGCAGCTTGTTCAAGCATTCGGCATCCCACGTGTGTTGCCATAGCTCCTGACTTTTACAAAGGAACGGCTTCAGGTCTGTGGCTGGGACTCCTATGGGCAGATTGCTAACTTTCGTTACCATGGCTTTAGCCATTTCATCTACTAGCACATTTCCCTCGATGCCTCTGTGCCCAGGCCCCAGCATAATACAACATGTTGGTTAGACTATAGGTTGTGCATAGCAGCGCGTAAAGGTCATTGATTATAGGATTTTTGCATTTCTGTAGTGATTTTAAAGCTTTCACTACACTTAGGAGTCCTGTGAATATTATCGCTTTCGGAAGGCGTGCTTTTCTAATACGTTTCACAGCCGCCAATCACTGCATAGGCTTCTGCAGTGAAGATGCTGGTTTCGCGGTGCAGGTACGTCGGATTCTGAAAATGATGGACCAGCAGCTGCTATGAGAACGGCCGGAGTGTGTCCTTCGATGCGTCTGTTGTAGAATTGTGGGCAAGAGTACTTGCTCTGGACTCAAGGAAGTGCATACGAATGTTTACTTCTGAAGCGTGTTTAGTGATCTCTTCAAATGACAAGTCGCAGACTATCTCCTGCCACAGCCATGGCGAAAGCGGCGTTGCTGGAGCTTATGTCATGTTAGGGAGCGGAATACCAGTCCTCGCTCAATTTCCTTACACGCAGTGAAAAGGGCTGTCTCACCGAAGGTCGGTTCCGAAAAAAGTGACTAGAGTTTGATC
>NC_051158.1:74650150-74679427 GCF_013339745.2 Dermacentor silvarum
AAATAGAATTGTTTGGCTCGACGCATTGCAAGGAGCGCGTAGATTCAGTAAACTATTTTCTTTGTAGCCGGTTCCCTCCCTGCCCCAGCTGTACTGTGCGACACTATTTACAGAACTCTGCTTCAAATCTACTTACCGATTCCTTTGATCCGCACCGCGTGTACTAAGACGTTGAAGCGATGCTTCCGTACTCTGTGAATGGATAATGTCATATATCACGCTTGTCATCTGCAGTGGCATGCTAGTTGTACTGCCAAGCAAACATCTCCATCATTCAGTAAAGAATCTCTCCTCGATCTATGGAACCTTCGCGCTGGAGCAGCTAATGCCAACGGACAGGCACCCGGGGATACTAAGAATTGTGGATGGAAAATTGGCGGCAGATTTCGGCAGGCTCTACTCGATGAAGAATTCACTGCAGATTTACGATTTTAATGTAGCTTTGATTGCACTACTAGTGTTGACGGGTGGAAACAAATGTAAGTTTGTTTAAAACCTTGCCGCAAAACTGGAGAGGGGTAGACGGATAAAAAGGGGATTGTTGCTACCAGCAGCTGAACTATATGTATTATTTGAATTAAATTTCGGCAATGGCAGCATGCACGCAAACGCCATTCATTTGGACAGTAATCATTGATTGAGCGTAAAAAATAGATAAAAGCGTGTCAAAAACTTATCAAGAAATTTACACAGAAGGCAACGAAGGAAGGTTAGAAAACGGTGCCACGGCACTGGTGGTCTATTCTTAAGTTTTCCATCGCATTTCAGTGACGCTTCAGAACTATTGTGAATACACTTGCTCGATACAGTGTGTTGCTTCTGCGCAAAAAGAAGCCCAATAGCACCGCAACATTTTCTTTTTGCTTTTTGTCCTTCTGCAGCCGTTCCGCCTAATCCAGTTCTTCTGCCAGTCAACAAAGACATTAAACAACAATGCAAACAGAAAGAAAGCAAGAAAAATAAAAGCAATACGTCATTCTTGTCAGCTTTTGTCTCCACCTTAGAATTTATTTTGGTGCCGAATGTTTAAAGAAAGTATGTAAACGTAAACTTCTTGCAGCTGGAAATATCATTGCCTTTAAGCGTATTTTGGAGGTTTAGGTTCCGTTACTTCGCGCAATTCATTGTTGTACTCGTTACTGGAAGGGGCCGAACATGACGAAAGCAGCACGCTTGTACCTTGTCAACGACCAGAAAAGCGCTAGTCATGATTCGCATGCAGCTGTTTACACTCTGTAAACGCAAACAAGAGATTGAACAACGCTTAGAACGAAATAGTGCCGGCTAAAACAGCAGCCGGCAAGTTCGTAAAACTGTTGAGTGCGCACACCAGGGCGCGCTTAAAGCAGTGGAACCGGCACGGGATGCAAGAGAGAATGAGATATTTATTAACATGAAAAGCTGGGAGCTCGGCATGAGAGGACCCAATGAAGAGAACAGACATCATTTCCATACGGAGTACACTGCGGGCTCCGGTGCTTGAATGTGAAAGTTTCTATTATAGCACTGTCGCATTGGCGGTGTGGCGACGACTTTCAGAACTGACAATTCTACGGGTACGATTCAGCCTCAAATCTAGCTGCTGCGCTAACTTGCAAAGCGCGCAAAATTGACAGATGCCAAAGTTTGTCGAAAGCTTTCCGAGCACCATCACCAACACCAGCCTATTTCGTGCCCATTGCAAAACGAAGGCCTCTCCCGGCGATATCCAGTCATCCCGGTTTCGCTTAATCGGACTCGATCAACCCTCGGTCGTACTCGACGGCGTTTCCACACCCTCGGCGCCAATTATTTTACCGTAATATACCATCGGTTATCTACCCTATGTGCTACCACGACGTACCCAACGGTGCATCTCCATCTTCATCATATTAACGCCTACCGCTTTACCTTACATTTCGTTTTGCGTGATCGTTGGCTTATTCTCAAACTTCGAATTTAAATTAAATTCTGCAGTTGTTCGTGAAAAAAAACAGCAATATATTATAACGAGGCATGCCAAAAGCTAGTGGGCGACTCCGCATTAATTTTAAACCCTTGAGGGTTCTTTGACGTGAACCGAATGCACAGTACAACAGCGTTTTTGCACTCCGTCACCATCGGGATCGAACCCGTGATCGAACCCGCAACGTCGAGCTCAGCAACGGCCCAACATATCAACTGTGTTACCATGAGGGGTTCTCAAATGTTTCTCTTACTCCGTAAGGCTCCGTACGGTACAGTACTAGCAGAATACAGTGGTTATATAGAGAGTGTCTTTTTTAGACTACACAGAATTTCTGAAAATCACCTGGGAGAGATAGCACAATTCTAACCCTTGAGCTTGATTACTCGAAGAGGTGGATATTACTTGCACAAGAAGTTTAAATGGAAAAGAGGTGAAAATGCAAGTGGGGGAGGGGAAACCGGGCAAGCCTTTATTCTAGCTGGGCAGGCCATGTTGCGTGTAGTGCAGATTACCGGTGATCTATATGAGTAGCAATGAATTGGAGTTTACAATCACTGCATTCCACATGGCGCAGAAACTTGGAGGATAACGAAGAAGCTTGCGAAGAAAGTTAAGGACTGTGGAACGAGCGATGGAACGAAAAAAAATGTCAGGCGTAACGTTAAGAGACAGGAAGAGAGCGGTGTGGATTATAGATCGGGCTAGCCGACATTTTAGTTGACATTAAGAGAACAAAATGGAGCTGGGCAGGAACTATAATGCATAGGACAGGTAACCGGTGGTCTGTTAGAGTTATAGAATGCGTCCAAAGGGAAGGGAAGCGCCGTCGAGGACGGCAGAGAATGAGGTGATGTGCTGAAATGAGAAAATTGGCCCAACTTGGAATCAGCCAGCGCAAGGCGGGCCTTCTTACTGTAATTGGAGATCGCTGGGAGCCGCCTTCGTCTTGATGTGGACGTAACAATATGTGATGATGATGATGATTATGATGATAAGAGCAACACAACGGGTGCCAAGGGGAGAGAAGTGCAGCTGAAGGTGGTATAGAGGAATAAGTGGTGTCACGAGATAAGGACATTTTCTGGCATAGCATGCAGTAAGCTCACTCAAGATCGTGGTATTTTGAGATCGATGGGATATGCATTCGTCCTGCAGTGGATACAAATTACGCTGATAAGGACAGTGATATTTCTAAAATCAACAAGCTTGAGCGAACACCTCAATCAGGGCGAAGGTCAGCGGCGGCGTTGAGAGCTTTGGGCATTGCTTGTACTGAGACACAAAAGCTAATGCAGCAGCAGTGAGTGCTTTATTATGATTATACTCGGATCAAATGCTACGCATGCCGCGTGCGTTGAGAGACGTTATAATCAGGGCGTCCTCTGTTGCCTGAAGCAGATTGCGTCGCACCTGATGACGCGATCCTCCTGGAACGTTCTAACCACGTGAGGCGAAAGCTGAAAACCTTCTTAGCTGGGTAAACGCAAAGTCACGCGTTAGCGACAGGTATGTCTCGCCTGTTCCTCTTCTCCACACTGAGGCCTTGAATGCTTTGCGCCTGCAGTGGAGATGGAGATTCTCACCCGTTCCCAGTCTCGAGCCTTTCAGGCGCTGATAGAACAACACGGCGACTTCAATAAAACAAATAAAACAGAGTGTGAGACGTGCGTAAGGGGGGAATCGAGTGTCCGAGATGTTAGCTTGTCTAGTCATTACGTGAAAACACGCCGGTCGGCAGTACGTGAGTTTGTGTCGTTGGGGCGATGTCTAAAGGGGGCTGTAGTGGTTCGTGTTTCTCTCTCTTGTGTGTGTGTGCGTGCGTGTGTGTGCGTGCGTGTGTGTGCGTGTGCGTGCGTGTGCGTGCGTGTGCGTGCGCGTGTGTGTGTGTGCGCGCGTGCGTGCGTGCGTGCGTGCGTGCGTGCGTGCGTGCGTGCGTGCGTGCGTGCGTGTGTGTGTGTGTGTGTGCGTGCGTGCGTGTGTGTGTGTGTGTGTGTGTGTGTGTGTGTGTGTGTGTGTGTGTGTGTGTGTGTGTGTGTGTGTGTGTGTGTGTGTGTGTGTGTGTGTGTGTGTGGTGTGGTGTGTGTGTGTGTGTGTGTGTGTGTGTGTGTGTGTGTGTGTGTGTGTGTGTGTGTGGTGTGTGTGGTGTGTGTGTGGTGTGTGTGTGTGTGTGTGTGTGTGTGTGTGTGTGTGTGTGTGTGTGTGTGTGTGTGTGTGTGTGTGTGTGTGTGTGTGTGTGTGTGTGTGTGTGTGTGTGTGTGGTGTGGGTGTGTGGTGTGTGTGTGTGTGTGTGTGTGTGTGTGTGTGTGTGGTGCGAGCATATATCAAAGACGTGTCAAATTCCAAGGAGCTTCGATGTTCACGCAGGAGATGCTGCACGGGGACTCTGAATCACCGTGGGTGCGGCTTCGCTATGTGATACCGCAGCAATGGACTGTCTTCAGCGCGATGAGTGTTGAAGTAACTTTGTTATCTAGAGCTACTGCACTTTGTAGCTTAATCTTGTTTTTTTAGATTTAGAGAGTGTTTATAGTTATTCAGTCTTTTGATTGGAACTGATGCTGTTTGCTGAGTACTGAGTAAGAGGGCTGAGTAGTTAGCGAGACAACTTCGGATAGCTTATTGTTGTATTACTTGCCCTCGATCTGTATTGTAACCATTATATACATGTCTTGTCACACCATAATTTGTACTTTTGTTTATTGTATAAAGTTTGTTCATTCGCGGCAACCGACGTCTGCCGGACACAAAAGAACCTAATTTCCATGGCGTGGCTCTCGACGGATACTTTAAGTCGGAGATGCACCATGAGAGGTTACAACAAGAAATGCACAAAATACAGGCTATAACACTACGGGACCGCATAGAACGACATGTCTGTTTCAGTTTAGCATATGTCGTATTAAACTGGTTTTTCCACAGAAGCTCTAAGGCAGCATTTCAAAGTTCACATGCGATAGCAACTAAGCCTTGCTGAGAGCATAAGTGGGCACAACGGTAGTAACAAAGCTCTTTTAAAGCTATTCGACCTGCTTATTCTGATGACACTGCTTTAAGCCTGTCATGCACAACCACAGTAGCACTGCTAGGCAACTCAAAGACGACCAGCCGAAAATGGCTTTAAACCGTAAGGTGACTGGGGCGTTGCCCCATGCTCTTGATGGTGGACCGGCACATGTTATGTGCAATATTTTTTTTCTAATGAAACGAGACTTAAGCGGCAGGGATTAAAATTTGGAGGACGCTCAAGCTTCGCTTTTAAGAGCGAAACGTGATACCATTCAAAGATCCCTGGCTGCTTATGAGGCTTCTGGCTTGCTTGCTTGCTTGCTTGCTTGCTTGCTTGCTTGCTTGCTTGCTTGCTTGCTTGCTTGCTTGCTTGCTTGCCTTCGAGAGTGGCTCGTACCCACTATGGGGGATTGGCCGAGAATCGGGTTATTGAAGGAAAACAATTATCGGAGTCTATGGTTACTGCAGCTTTCGTTTTCCTCTAACTTCGCCTCCGCGCGCGGCTGCTGAAGAGGCGAAGTTGGAGGAAAAAGAAAGCGGAGGCGAGCGCCATCTGGATGGTGTCAAGGAGCGAAGCGCGGCGCGCCGCTGCATGAATTGTAGAAATGCTGCAAAAGGACGGGCGGAAAAACATTATTGATAAAAGCACCTGCGAGGTTGCCAGCCCGGGCTCAGGCCACCCGGGCATTATGTGCAATGAGACATCGCCTTTCCACCACTGCCTGGGCCCGCTGGATTGGTCGTGTAGATCCGGGATATATAGTCAGCGCGTTTAGCCATCGCTCCTCGAGAAGGTTTTATGTTGTCCTCTCTGTATATTGGTCTGATCTCTGTGCATTTCCATAAGACGTGTGCCACGTCTGCGTGTTCGTGCTTGCAGAGCTTGCAGCTCGCTTCTGGGTATGGTGTGGAATTTACTCTGTTTAAGTATACCGGGTTTCTGAAGGTTCTGTTTTGCAACCTTCTCCAATCTGTTTCTTTAGATCTGTCTAGTTGTTTGTGCGGTTGTGGGTATGCTTCTCTTTGTTTCTTACGTCACTGTCCGAGCCGCGGTGGGTTAGCCCTCACGCGGCTCGGTGGGCCTTCTCGTTGAGGTTAGGAGGGGTGTTCGGGTCTTCTGTGGTTACTTCCCTCATGTGTGACGGGATGCAGTTAAGGCATTTGGGTGTGATTTTGCCGTTCCTGAACTCTACTACTCTGCGGTTCAGGATTTTGGCCGCCTACGTGGAGACCCAGCCCTTTGTGAAGTTCCTAATGGCCATCTTGGAGTCGCTGATTATTATTCTGTCTCGTTTCCAACCGTGGATTACGGCCAATGCGATTGCCGTTTCTTCCGCTGCCTCCGACGATCTGGTCCTGACGGAGCCCACCATCACGGTCTTTCCTTTCGTGTCTACGAGCGCCATTGCGAAGACACCACCGCCGACACCACCATTGTCGACCCGGTTTCGGGGGTACCGGGCGGGGTCTACGAAGAGCACCCCGTCCCGCGCGCAGTGATTTTTGAGGTTCGTTTTCGTGCGGCATATTCTTCTCTCGACATTGTGCACGGGGTGCATCTTCTTCGGGATGTTTTCCGTGTTTATTGCGGCTCGGACGTCCGGGTGAATTGGCGTCTTGGGGCCCTTCATTCCGTGGTAGTTTATGTCGATCTTTTCTATGATTTCTCTGCCCGCCTTAGTTCCGGAGAGTCTTTCGAGTTGCGCTATCCTCTGTGCTTCCGCGATCTCGTCCAGCGTGTTACGTACCCCGAGTTGTGGTAGCGTTTCGTTTCTTGTGTATTGCGGGAGAGCCAGTGCCGTTCTGTCCGCTTTTCTAATGAGCGCGTCGATCTTGTCTTTCTCAGCCTTGTTACAGTGGACGAATACCAGTGGGCGAAACTGTGATTAATGTCTTCTATTTGCTCCAATTTGTCCGATAGTCCAATCATGACGAGGTTGGAAACATCGGTGACACGACGGACCCTTGCAGCGTGCCCGCGCTGCCTATGTCCACCTGGATGCTCTCCTCATCGTCCAGTCTGATTCTGGCTGTTCTTCCCGTAAGGAAATTTCTTATGTAATTGTAGGTTCGTTCGCCTAGGGCGAGTTGCGCGATTCTTTCGAGGATGGCCGCGTGCTCGATCCTGTCGAAGGCCTTCTTTAGAACGAGTCCGAGTATTGCCCTCAAGCCTCGCCCCGTGGTGTCTATGACTTGCCCCTTGAGTTGTATAATGGCGTCTTGGGTAGAGATCCCTCTTCTGGAGCCGATCCTGTTGCTGCGGTATACGTCGTTGGACTCCAGGTAGCCGTTAACTCTGTTCAGGCAGGCGTGATCCATCGCTTTACCGACGCAGGATGTGAGGGAGATCGGCCGCATGTTCTGGATTTCTGGGTGTTTAGCCGGCTTGGGGTTTGTGTTTCAGTTTCTGCTGTAATAGAATTATGTTTTCTGGTATAGTCAAATTACAATCCAACGTTATCACGTCTGTAGGTTGTGGTTAAGTCGTACTTGACGATTTTTTGACGCATTTTACTTTGAGAAATTTAATTAGTTCACTAAAGTCACTACGTCATGCAGAGGGCCTGCGTGGTCGGGGAGGTTCGGGATGATATCTTGGGGGGCCGCGGACGCCGACGCAATCTGCCGACACCGACGCAGACGCTGGATTTTCTGCGACACGGGGCCTTTAACGCTGTCGCGTTAATTTGCGGCGTTGGAGAGATTAGTAGCTTCGCACTCTGACACCGAGTTTTCGTACTTAACCGTGTTGACAAATTGTGTGCACCGTGATTGCGCACCCCCTACTGCGGTAACCACTCTTCAGCTTTCTGAAAATTTTGTTTTTTTCCTATTCGCGCTTCAACATATTGTTACATAAGATGCACGGGAATGACTATATACAGTTCTATTTACAAGCGCATGTGCATGTAGCTCTGTCAAGAACGAACAGCCCGTGCCAGGCTAAAACGTCGTCTTCTTCGTCGTAACTGCTCCATAGCAATATGTTGATTGAATTATATGCAGGCTTTATTTTAGCGAAATAGGATGCGCACCGGCTGCATGAATTTGTGTGTATACGTGGGAGCATGAAATCGCACAGGCTCAGGTTGTTTTGATTAGTCAACACTTCGTTAATGTCTTACAGCATAATTTACACATTGCCTAATTCACGAGTGCGTTTCTCTGCATGGCAGAATTAAAAAAAAAGAATGTCTGCACGTATAACCTTTCAAATGAAGAAGAAGCGTGAACTGCTCGCGATAGCGCTTGTCGGTTGCACTGGGTTTCATTGCGAGAGCCACGCCAGGATTCTTCTTTCTCATAACACCCGCGACCTCTGTACACGCGCCCTCGTTCTAAGATTGACCAATTCCTTCATTAATTTGGCAACTTGCCTTGCGGGAATGCTAGCTTTACAATTAGGAAACAAGCCGTGCTGTACAGCATTTGGATGAGCTGCAGGCTGGTTGATTTGATACGATTGCATACGTTATACAGATCGCACGAACAAGCAGCGAAGGACAGTGCTTGTCCTGCGTTCTCTTTCGGGCGTTGTTCCTACACGTAGCATAACAATCTCGCAGCAGAGCCCTTCTAGAAGTGACAAAGGACCACATACTGTTGATGGCTTTAAGACCTTAACTTCTTTGTAGGAGAGTTCAAGTATGAGTATTAGAGAAAATCATCCTTCGAACATCAAATCAAATGCCCGATATTTTCGATTTCATTGCAAAGTGATATATAAAGGCTGCGTGAAGTTCGTTCGGCAAAAAGAAAGTACACGGAGAAGCGTCTAAATGAGAAACAAATGAAAGATGATGAAGAAAAAACATGAAGATGAAAGCAGTAAAACAATGAACAAAAAGTCACCACATGTACGAAGTAAAGTGTTGTGTTGATCAAAGGAGCTAAGTGGTATTCCAAAGCAGTGGACGTCTTTCTAAAGAAATCTAAACAGGGCGATATATTGGCCACATGAAAATTGCTTTGCCTTAATCGAGGTATCAGATTCGCAGGCTGCCTAAGGCTAGGCTTTGTTCAGAAGTGAACGCTTGCATGAGTTCTCCAAAGAACTCGTAAGTCTCCAACAACCG
This sequence comes from Dermacentor silvarum, assembly GCF_013339745.2. NCBI lineage: Eukaryota > Metazoa > Arthropoda > Arachnida > Ixodida > Ixodidae > Dermacentor > Dermacentor silvarum. The sequence goes on from NC_051158.1 coordinate 74,659,181, forward strand.
AGGTTTTCATGCAGTAAACGTTGCTCGTTCAAGCGCACGTACGGTCACCTTCTCGTTATCATCTTTTCATCAACATAACATCTAATTTCTGGCAGGAAATAACACCTGCCAGACTTGTATTCTCCCTTCTTAATGTTTGCATTCTAATCATAACGTGCCCTGTTGACCGTATATGACTTTGTCGCTGATACTTGGACGTCTTCCTATATTTCAAATCACGTTGACACGTATTTCTGCGATTCCGTTTGTTGAATAAACTTCTCTTTAACAGCGTAAACACGGGGAAGGCGTGAGATGGAAATTCAAGACGATTAGCAAAACGAGAACAAGGGGAGAGCTGGAGGCAACGTTTCGACAAGCAGACTTGTCTTCTTCAAGGCGACATATGCTCTGCGTGCATATGTGCAGCTTTAAGCGCATAATAGAGGAAAACGCCGAAGGAAATAAAGTCGAAGAACTAGGTGCAATAGACATAAGTTACATGCTAACGGAGCGGTCACTTGAAGAGGGCGATAAGAAACGAGACAGCCCCAAACCAGTGGAAACGATGGAGGAAAAAGAAAATCCTTGAATGGTGCGTGAGCTTGAGTGGTGATAAGATGGAGCAAATTACAAACGCCTCGCCATATACGGCACATTGTGGCAAGTGACAGGTGCGCAAATTGCGGGCAAAGCCAGACAACTCGGCACCTTTTATTTGAGCGTATTGCGACTAAAGGTGCATGGCACTTATCGGAGTGCACCTTTGGAATCGGAGATGGCAAAGGAACAATGACATATTCGCCCAGTTGGTACTATAGTGGTAACAGTATATAGATGATCTGGAGGCGCCACTGCCAGGCTGAAGCACGGTGACAGCCACGACGTGCAGCGTTCCCGGCTTTACGTCGTATTTTCCAAATTATCTTCGCCTACTTAGTTGACGGACTCGAAGCTAGCGGTGTTGATGCCTTTTTAAGGCGCTGGCGTAGACGTTTTTTCGTAATGCGATGCAGGAAAAAATTGAGTTTCTGGCAACGGCCATACTGAGGAACATTACAGAAACAGCTTTTTCTTTTCCTTCTTTCTGCTTTTTTTAACACTGGTGAAATGTTGTAGCTATGTAGCTTGCAGCACAGACATGTAGCACATTTGGCAGAGCTGCACATTGCGTTGCTGAACTTGCGTGCAGAGTTTGCATAAGGTATACCGATACAAGTTAAAAGCATTTACTGTGTAAGTGCATGTAGCGACTGAGTGTTCGTGTTGCATAAACTTCCCTTTTCTAGCAGCAGTCTATAACGGCCTTGCCTACCACGTCGCTGTCATCCCCACTTCATCTGACTTCATGGCTGAAATGAGACGCATTTTATTGCAAATACTATCTGGGACAACCTTCAGTTCAATTTCTTGTGTTTACACCACTTATGCTATACCCGGGAAGTGGTCTTTAGAAACAAAGTCACAGTGAAAGTAGCACCATTCGGAACAGTCTCCTCTTGCAATCGGTATTTCTCCTCGTAGGCTGCATACTGTTATCATGTTTTAAAGTATTCAAACAAACAAATATATATACTCAGAATAGCGATTTCTGGAATCAAATACTGACACGTACACATGTTTATCTTTCACTGGTGGCCGCTTTCAACATTGGCTGACAAATGTTAAACGTTATCGCTCGGCGCAGGACGCGCCTGCATTGGAAGCTTCTCGGACGTTATCGATGCTTCTATCCGTCGTCTGTGGTCACCGACGCCCATGTAATCTGATTGTATGAGCGACGCGAATTGTCTAGAACTTTCTGGAAGACACGCGGGCATCAGGGATTAATCTGGAACCTTCGATGACTCAGGTATAAAAGCCGACGCGTTTCGCCGCTGATCAGATTTTCGACGATCGCCGACTGTGTTCGCCGCTATCGTTGTGCTTTGAGTGTACCTTGCTTTTGTGGGCACAGGTTCGCCCAATAAACAACCAGTTTCGTCGTACACAGTTTTACGACTGTTTTCTTCAGCGTCACTACTACGTGACATCTGGTGGAGGTGCTAGTGCGTTCATGCAGCGAACGCCCCCGCAAAGCCGCGATCCAAGCCCGAAACCGGAGGACAACGCCAACGTCACCAAGGACCAGCGAGCTAGCCGTAGGCAGCAAGGACTTCTGCCGGAGTACGGACTTCTTCCCGAGAAGACCACAGCGATCAAGGCCAAGTCAACGACCCCAATGGCAGCCCCAGCGTCCCCCATCCTGCTGCAACAACCTCGGGAGCCCCCGACCTTCCGTGGATCATCGGCTGAAGACCCTGAAACCTGGCTGGAGACATACGAGCGGATCGCGACGTTCAACAAATGGAGCGACGACGACAAGCTACGCCATGTCTATTTTTCGTTGGATGACGCTGCTCGGACCTGGTTTGAGAACAGAGAGACCACCCTGGTTACGTGGGACCTTTTTCGTGAAAACTTCGTGAGGACCTTCACGAGTGTCGTACGAAAGGAGAGGGCAGAGGTTCTCTTAGAAACCAGGGTGCAATTGCCGAACGAGAACATCGCGATCTTCACGGAGGAGATGTCTCGCCTCTTCCGCCACGCCGACCCCGACATGTCTGAAGAAAAGAAAGTTCGGTTCTTGATGCGGGGTGTCAAAGAGCAACTATTCACCGGATTGATGCGCAACCCGCCCAAGACTGTCGCCGAATTTCTTTCCGAGGCCACAACGATCGAGAAGACGCTTGAAATGCGCGCCAGGCAATACAACCGCCGTGCCCTGACCAACTACGCCGATGCTCAAGCTCTAGGCGCCGACGACCTGCGCGAGACCATCAGAGCAGTCGTTCGCGAGGAGCTGCAGAAGCTCTTACCCAGGTCGCAGCCTCAAGTGGCATCTATCGCCGCCGTCGTCAAAGAAGAAGTTCAGCGCTCACTTGGAGTTCCTGATGTGCAGCCGCAATCGCCGCAACCCCAGCCGGAAGCGCTGACTTACGCCGCCGTTGCCCGTCGTCAAGGCCCTCCTTCACGCTCGCACCAGGGCCAAGTAACGCCGCAGTTCCGTCGCCCACCGCCGCCGCCGCAGCCAGCACGCCCGCCCGTCACCCAGCGCAGCTACCCGAGAAAGACGGACATTTGGCGCGCCCCCGACCACCGCCCGCTCTGCTATCACTGCGGGGAAGCTGGTCATGTCTACCGCCGATGCCCATACCGCGAGATGGGCCTACGAGGGTTCGCCGTCAACGCGCCGCGTCCACAGCTTGGCGAGCGGCCACGTGACATCGCCGACTACCTCGCCGGAGCCCAGTGGCAACCACGACGACCCTCACGCTCGCCGTCACCAGGACGTTACCTGTCGCCGCAGCGCCGACCATACACTGGCCCAGCCCGGGGCCGGTCCGTGAGCCCCTATCCGGGAAACTAAAGGCAGCAACCGATGGAGGTGCGGTTGCTGTACGACGCAATGCCGAAGATCCTCCGACGCCGCCGACGACGACGATTCGCGATTCATCACGACGAGATATCAGCACGCCGCCTAGCAACAGCCTTGACAACACTTCGCCGCCGAAAGAAGACCTTCCGACGCGACGTAGCAGCAGCAGAGCAAGCCGACGCAGCCGTGATCCGACGCCACGAATTAACCGCAACGCCAGACGCCGGTCTACCGATCTAGACGTGCTCATCGATGGCCATAACGTCACCGCTCTCGTCGACACTGGAGCCGACTATTCCGTCTTCAGTGGCCCGTTCGCCGCCAAGTTGAAGAAGGTGAAAACAGCCTGGCAAGGACCCGATATCCGGACAGCGGGAGGCCACCTAATAACGCCGACTGGAATCTGCACAGCGCGAGTCACGGTAAACAACCGCACTTACCCGGCGAGCTTCGTAATCCTGCAGCACTGCTCCAGGGATGTCATCCTAGGCATGGACTTTCTAAATCAACACGGTGCAGTCATCGACTTAAGGTCCAAGTCGATAACGCTTTCAACGCACAACGCGATACCACCGCATACAAGCATAAGTTACCATGCCTTGAATGTGCTTGAAGAACAAGTCACCGTTCCGCCTCGCTCCAGCGTAATGATTTCCGTCGGCACCGAAGTGCCTGCAGACATGGAGGGCGTCATTGAGGGCGATCATCACTTACTGCTCGACCGTGAAATTTGCGTCGCTAGAGGCATAGCTGAGCTACGTGCAGGGAAAGCAACGGTGATGCTCACGAACTTCAGCCCCGAATACAAGCACATTAACAAAGGCACCACGGTCGCCTACATCGACGAAATAGTACAAGCCAGCAGTGCTTTCGCCTTCACGGATTCCAGTGCACCCGCAACGACGACTATAATACCTGAACCAACTTTCGACGTCAATCAGAACCTTCCCAGGCATAAGAAAGAACGACTAAAAGCTCTGCTCCTGCAATACAAGGATTGCTTCTCGTCGTCGTCAAAAGTTCGACAAACCCCTGTCGCCAAGCACCGCATCATAACCGACGAAAATGCCCGCCCATTGCGTCAGAGCCCGTACCGAGTTTCGGCGCGCGAACGCGAGGCCATAAGGCGACAAGTCGACGAAATGCTACGCGACGACATCATCCAGCCGTCCAAGAGTCCGTGGGCGTCCCCCGTGGTGTTAGTGAAGAAGAAGGATGGAACCCTACGTTTCTGCGTCGATTATCGTCGCCTCAACAAGGTCACGAAGAAGGACGTATACCCCCTCCCACGGATTGACGACGCCTTGGATCGACTGTACAATGCAAAGTATTTTTCGTCGATGGACCTCAAAACCGGCTACTGGCAAATCGAAGTCGACGAGAGGGATCGGGAGAAGACGGCCTTTATAACACCAGACGGACTGTTTGAGTTCAAGGTCATGCCGTTTGGTCTTTGCTCGGCACCTGCGACTTTCCAACGCGTCATGGATACAGTACTGGCAGGCTTGAAGTGGCAGACTTGCCTCGTCTATTTGGACGACGTCGTTGTGTTTGCCTCAAGCTTCGAAGAACACCTGCGGCGCCTTGAAACAGTTCTTCAAGCAATCAAAACCTCCGGACTCACGTTAAAGCCAGAAAAGTGCCGCTTCGCGTATGAGGAGCTCTTGTTTTTGGGCCACGTCATCAACAAGTCTGGAGTGCGCCCCGACCCTCAGAAAACTGCGGCCATCTCCAACTTTCCTCTGCCCGCTGACAAGAAGGCAGTGCGTAGATTTCTTGGACTGTGCGCCTATTACAGGCGCTTCGTCAAGGATTTTTCACGGATCGCAGAGCCACTGACGTATCTCACGAAGGCCGACGTCGAGTTCAAGTGGGAGACGCCGCAACTCGAAGCATTTGAAGAACTGAAGCGACGCCTGCAATCGCCGCCAATACTTGCGCATTTCGACGAAAACGCCGATACCGAAGTCCACACCGACGCAAGCAGCGTAGGACTCGGCGCCGTGCTTGTGCAGAGGACTGATGGACTAGAAAGGGTTGTAAGTTACGCTAGCCGGTCGCTATCGAAGGCGGAAGCAAATTATTCCACAACAGAAAAGGAGTGCCTCGCCATCATCTGGGCTACATCAAAGTTTCGTCCCTACCTCTATGGCAGGCCCTTTAAAGTTGTGAGCGACCACCACGCCTTGTGTTGGCTAGCTAACTTGAAGGATCCTTCAGGTCGCCTCGCACGATGGAGTCTGAGACTTCAAGAATTCGACATCACCGTCGTTTACAAGTCCGGGCGAAAGCACTCTGACGCCGACTGCTTGTCTCGCGCCCCCGTCGAACCGCCGCCACAGGACGACCAGGATGACGACACTTTCTTGGGACCAATCAGTGCCGACGAATTCGCCGAACAACAGCGAGCCGACCCGGAACTAAGGAGCCTTGTAGACTACCTGGAAGGCAAGACCGTCATTGTGCCGAAGGTGTTCAGGCGAGGATTGGCGTCGTTTTTCTTGCAAAACGACATTCTCCTAAAGAAGAACTTCTCGCCTCTCCGAGCCAACTACCTCCTCGTGGTACCCTCAGCATTGCGTCCAGAGGTTCTGCAAGCTCTCCATGACGACCCAACGGCTGGACATCTCGGTTTTTCACGCACTCTCGCGAGGATACAAGAAAAATACTACTGGCCTCGCCTCTCTGCCGACGTCGCCCATTACGTAAGGACATGCCGAGACTGTCAGCGACGCAAAACACCGCCGACAAGGCCAGCCGGACTTCTACAGCCAATCGAGCCACCTCGCCGACCGTTCCAGCAGATCGGGATGGACTTACTGGGGCCTTTTCCGACGTCGACGTCCGGAAATAAATGGATCGTCGTCGCTACGGACTACCTCACCCGCTACGCCGAAACAAAAGCCTTGCCCAAAGGCAGTGCCGCCGAGGTAGCCCGATTCTTCGTTGAGAACATCCTCCTGCGTCACGGTGCCCCAGAAGTCCTCATCACCGACAGAGGCACGGCCTTTACGGCAGAACTAACTCAAGCCATCCTGCGGTACAGCCAGACAAGCCATCGCCGCACCACCGCCTACCACCCGCAGACGAATGGCCTCACCGAGCGCCTAAATAAGACCATCGCCGACATGCTGGCAATGTACGTCGACGTCGAACACAAGACGTGGGATGCCATCCTTCCGTACGTGACCTTCGCATACAACACGGCCGTGCAAGAAACGACGCACATGGCGCCGTTCAACCTGGTCTACGGAAGGAACCCGGCAACGACGCTTGACGCCATGCTACCAGACGTCGCTGACGAAGAAAATCTCGACGTTGCCACTTATTTGCAGCGTGCCGAAGAAGGTCGACAGCTCGCCCGACTGCGCATCAAGAACCAGCAGAGGACCGACAGCCGACACTACAACCTTCGACGACGCTACGTCGAGTACCAGCCCGGTGACCGTGTTTGGGTCTGGACTCCGATACGCCGACGAGGACTTAGCGAGAAGCTGTTACGTCGCTATTTCGGACCATATAAGATCACCCGACGTATTGGCGCACTGGACTATGAGGTCGTGCCAGACGGCATTTCGCAATCACAGCGGCGCCGGGCACGACCTGAAGTCATCCACGTGGTGCGTCTTAAGCCTTTCTACGCCCGCTGACAAACTTAGGTACTTTGTTATTTTGTTATTGTTTGTTATTTTGTTTATTACGCATGGTTTTGTTTTCGCTTTCGTGTTTGTTTGTAGCATCGGGACGATGCTTTTTAAGGGGAGGGTATTGACACGTACACATGTTTATCTTTCACTGGTGGCCGCTTTCAACATTGGCTGACAAATGTTAAACGTTATCGCTCGGCGCAGGACGCGCCTGCATTGGAAGCTTCTCGGACGTTATCGATGCTTCTATCCGTCGTCTGTGGTCACCGACGCCCATGTAATCTGATTGTATGAGCGACGCGAATTGTCTAGAACTTTCTGGAAGACACGCGGGCATCAGGGATTAATCTGGAACCTTCGATGACTCAGGTATAAAAGCCGACGCGTTTCGCCGCTGATCAGATTTTCGACGATCGCCGACTGTGTTCGCCGCTATCGTTGTGCTTTGAGTGTACCTTGCTTTTGTGGGCACAGGTTCGCCCAATAAACAACCAGTTTCGTCGTACACAGTTTTACGACTGTTTTCTTCAGCGTCACTACTACGTGACAATACACAGTAAAAGTACCGCCGGCGGCGAGCGGGTGCCTCTTGACAATATGAAATCGATATTTACTGAGATTGTAGAGGAGAAAGAGAGTGCTCCTGAGGCCTGAATGAATCGCTTCTGCAGCCCTTAAGGGAGCACAGAGAACGCGCGTTTGTTCTCCGCCGTGCGTTCCTCCCCGTTAAAGCGCGCGTCCCTCGCTCCCTCACTCGCACACACGCGTTCGGTTGGCGCTGAGCCGTGCTCCCTAAGGGCTGCAGAAGATAGCGCCACCTTTCCCTTTCCCTCAAGAACACTTACCTACCGGCGACGATTTCATCCCATTGACGTCATACGGAACCTCACGGCGACGGCGACGGCGACGGCGACGCCGACGGCAGAAATCTGCTTTTGAGTGTCCTATAATTGCTATCGCATAATATAACAAATCTGTAGTTGCAGAAAGCTAAAATCGGCAGTTACACTGCAGTATCCTTAGGCACCCTATGTTGATGGTAGACAAGCAGCGCAACTGCTTGGTCCAGGACACTGTCTTTTAGAAAGTCAGTCTTCGTGAGTGATTCTTTCACACACTTTTTGTTTGGAGTTAGGAGAACGAGGCATTTTGTGTTTAGGCGATCTTGTGCGTTTAAAAACTCGAGTGTCCTTATCTACATCTCGATTGCCTAGAAAGTCTGAACGGAATGGCATTCATGATCAACCTGAGCGGAAGTCGAAGGACGTACTGAATCCACACTGCTAGAAGGAAGAGGTGTCTGATATTTAGGTGATGTTGCAAGTAAGGCGGCCGTATTTGTGCACTGTTTGTTAGTGTCTGAGATATACAGCCAATTGCGTTGATATTACTGTAGCTAAAGATTCAGAGAGATTAGTAGAATTTTTTCTAATGCCTTGTCCATCGCTTTTTCTATTGCTGCTGTAATTGCCTGGGGCAGTGACTGATCCATGTCGAATGACTGACGGCTGTTTACACCGGCATAACCCTGGGTCCTGCTCTGAATTTCTTAAGAGCTTCTCGACGAGAGCACCGTCGCCTCTCAATTATTTCAATCACCTGGATTTCTTTGGATCTGGCAGGGCAGTTGGAGTAGTCTGCAGCATGATTCGCATTGCATAAACAGCATGACTGCTCCCTGAGACGGCAATCGTTGGCATCGTGTTCTTCTCCGCATAATTGGCATCGAGCACTTGAACGACAGGCATTAGCGCTGTGTCCGTAACGCCAGCACTTGAGACTTTGCGCTGGTCGTGCAGCTAAGGGTTCAGCCCTGTAGATTAATGGCCATGCCTTTATCTCTGATGGGCAAGCCGTCCCTGCAAATGTCGCTATGATTGTTTCTGTATAGGGACCCTCTTATTGTCTACAAGTCTGGTACAGTGGTACACGGAAACTACACCTGCTGCAGAAAATATGTCTAGAATTTCTGGGTGGAGTTAAGCTTATGTCCACACCGAGGACTAGGCCTTTGCAGCAAGGCTACATGATGAGGGATAAAAGATCTCACCGGCTGTGTGGCAAAGTAGATTGAGTAGATCCTGTACACAGGTCTGGTAAACACAGGTGCCCCACGTCCAAACTGTCTGACCTCGGTGATTTGCTGAAAGTGAGGTGAGATAGCTCGAAGTTCTGATTGAATAGCCTTGGGGTTCTTCATACGGATAATTCCTCCAATGTTAGGTACCAAAGCCACAGGAACGCTACTGGCTCCACTGCGAAGAAGCCATTCCACCGGTAGATCCTGAGGGGGAATAGCAGACCAGAGGGTAGCCCTCTGGCCTGGAGATGAGACAGACATCACCTTATCAATAACCACCACTGTCTCTCAAGGGGATAAGAACAAAACAATAAAGGTAAGAAAAGTACCGCCGGCTACTTGTCAGCAAACCCGGATGAGGACCGGATCAGGGCACACCAAGGGCAGCGTCCTTCGAACTACCACAGCGTAGCTGGGCTCCTGTCTCAGCTCTGACGACCGTTGCGAGTGATCACTGGCTTCGCGCGAACGCGTCGCTCAGTCCTCGTCTTCTTCTTCTGCCTTCGCGTGTTTATCCAGCACCTTGGTCATCTTCTTCCCCTTTTTCTTCCAGGTCCGGCACGATGACTGTCGCTTGCTTGCTTCCTTGCTTGTTGCTCATTTCTGGCACTTACCCACTACGATCACGGCAATCTCGGAGTTCACATATCATATAAGCCCCCTTTAAGAAGTTTCAAACAAAAACTGCCACTACGGGCGCGTTAGACTATCACCACACATCATTGGAATAAACATATCCAATTCTAGTCACCATGTCCGAAGTGAAAAGTTCCCCAGAGACTACAAGTCAATCATTAGCTCCTCTAAGTGACTCTTTCCGACATCAACCGAACTAGAGATCTATCTTCTTTGTTAGAGTACACTGGCCAATCACGATCATATCGCTTCAGGAAGCCATGTCTCTATATCTGCATAAAATTAGACCTTTAGTGTTGTCTGTTGTAAGCTTGACCCAGACGTCTTTACATAAAGCTCTGCATGGCATCGAACAAGTCATTGTCTGCGTACTAGAGTTCCGTACTTGTCATTGGTGGTTGAAGGGTTGTCCTTGTCAATGGTCGAACCACACGCGAGCACACGAGAACACAAGGGAACTCCTGTGTACTTAAAGTCATCATTTGATTTGGTAGACATGGATAGGCCCTCCTAAGTGTGTATAGTCTTACGAGGAGTTACTTTTGTTGGATTAGAGGAATGCAATAAAGATACCTCAGTACTTATTATGGAATTGAAACGCGGTTCCCCAGAAGCCTTGAAATCGCAGGTCTAGTTTCACAAGCGTACAAATCATCCAACGTACTATGTTTAACTGCGAGGAGAAAATCAGTTCTCAAAGTCTTAATTTTAGTTTCCTCAACGAGGCTGATGCACGGCAGCTCGGACACATGTACGAGCCGGTCATCGCCCGCGCTGGGCTCGCGCAACACTGGTGGACATGCGGATGCAACATGCTCCTTGCTGCATGAGCCAGCGTCTTCTTGGAAAAGCAGAATCTCTGCCTACGATGTCGTCATTACAAGCTGTCTTTACATGAGAACTTTCCGATTACAAAGGTTTGACGCTATGCTAAATAAAGCTTTTCGGTCATCATCGTGCTCCGGTACGGCATACCCAAAAATGAAGCTCGTACCTTCGGAGCAAGTATCAGGAAGTAGTGCCTGATCTATGCATTTGATGCGAAAGCGTACCTTGCGAAGTTGTTTTTCTAGACAGGATTTTTCAACTGCTCGTTCCGCCAATTGCTTCTCGCGCTCCTTTTCCGCTTTCCTCGCATATTATAGACCATCGGTCTTGAACCACTTGTCCAAGTCTTCCCCACGCAACCCCAACCGCTGTGCCACGGTGGCTAGTCGGCCAAACTCATTTCCGACTGTTTCTTTTAAAATAAAAGGCAACGTACGACTTCGTCCTGTCACGGACGCCAATTGTGATGAGGTTCTTTCAATGAATTACTCACTACTGAGGTACAGCTTCAGCGCATGAAATGACGAAACCGTTCGTTACCACAACAAGCCATTCAGTAAGAAAATAGTGTACTGAAGGGACTGGGCCATGGTGCTGGTGAAGGAAGAAGAAGACAAGCAACGCTTGCTCGCCCGCTTCGCCATAGCTCCCTTTTGACTTGTTTCAGTCTGCCGTTCTAACGCCAGATCGAATGTTGCTAGGAAAACATCCCCATTGCATCTGGTGGAGGCGCTGGGTTTCTCTTCACATCCTGGAACTCCGCAGTCGGACGCTACCAAGAGCTCCTGCGATGAATGATCCCGGACCGTCCCAGGCTGCTGCTCCCGTACCCCCGACCATTGTCTGCCCTGGCGTCGTCCGGCAGCGCGATCCTGCTATCTTTAGCGGAGCAGAGGACCTCGACGTCGAGGACTGGCTCGCCGAATACGCCCGAATACATCCCCATTGCAATAGAATGAAAAGTGAAAACGAAACTCAGCAAACTAATCACAAAAACCAAAGAGGATTTAGTATAGAAAGAAAGCATAAAAAATTAGAAGGGGCCTACAATGTCATGGTTCGCACTGGAGCTGTGGGATGGACTAGAGGCGGCAACAGAGGCGGATCTGGAAGTGGAGTAGCGGTGGCGAAACTAGAAGCCGTCGATAAAAATCCTGGTCGCCCTCAGGCGATCATCATCATCATCATCATCATCATCCTATATTTAGGTCCACTGCAGGACGAAGGCCTCTCCCTGCGATCTCCATTTACCCCTGTCTTGCGCTAGCGTATTCCAACTTGCGCCTGCGAATTTCTAACTTCATCATCGCACCTGGTTTTCTGCCGTCCTCGACTGCGCTTCCCTCTCTTGTATCCATTCTGTAACCCTAATGGTCCCCGGCTATCCATCCTACGCCATTACATGGCCTGTCCAGCTCCATTTCTTCCGCTTAATGTCAACTAGAATATCGTCTATCCCCGTTTGTTCTCTGATCCACACTGCTCTTCCTGTCTCTTAACGTTACTCCTAAGATTTTTCGTTCCATTGCTCTTTGTGCGGTCCTTAGCTTGTTCTCGAGCTCTTTGTTAACCTCCAAGTTTCTGCCCATATGTTAGCACTGGTAGAATGCAATGATTGTACACTTTTATTTTGAACGACAGTGGTAAGCTCCCAGTCAGGATTTGGCAATGCCTGCCGTATGCACTCCACACAATTTATTCTTCTGTAAATTTCTTTCTCATGATCAGAGTCCTCTGTGAGTAATTGACCTAGATAAACGAACTCCTTTACAGACTCTAGAGGCTGACTGGCGATCCTGAATTCTTGTTCCCTTGCCGGGCTATTGAACATTATCTTTGTCTTCTGCATATCATCTTCAACCCAATTCTTACACTTTCTCGATTAAGGTCCTGAATCATTTGTTGTAATTCGTCTCCATTGTTGCTGAATGGGACAATGTTATCTGCAAACCGAAGGTTGCTGAGATATTCGCCGTTGATCCTCACTCCTAAGCCTTCCCAGTCTAAGAGCTTGAATACTTCTTCTAAGCATGCAGTGAATAGCATTGGAGAGATTGTGTCTCCTTGTCTGACCCCTTTCTTGATAGGTAACTTTCTAATTTCTTGTGGAGAACCAACGTAGCTGTGGAATCCTTGTAGATATTTGCTAAGATATTCACATATGCCTCCTGTAGTCCTTGATTACGCAATGCCTCTATGACTGCTGGTATCTCTACTGAATCAAATGCCTTTTCATAATCTATGAAAGCCATATAGAGAGGTTGATTGTACTCCGCAGATTTCTCGATTACCTGATCGATGACATGGATATGATCCATCGTAGAATATCCCTTCCTGAATCCAGCCTGTTCTCTGGTTGGCTGAAGTCAAGTGTTGCCCTGATTCTATTGGAGATTATCTTGGTGAATATTATATAATACGGAAAGCAAGCTAATGGGTCTGTAATTCTTCAATTCTTTAACGTCTCCCTTCTTATGGATAAGTATAATGTTGGCGTTCTTCCAGCTCTCTGGTACACTTGAAGTTGTGAGGCATTGCGTATAAAGGGCCGCAAGCTTTTTAAGTATATCTCCTCTATCTTTGATTAAATCGCCATCTTCTCCAGCCGCTTTTCCCTGGTCATGTCTTTCAAGGCCCTTCTAACTTCATCGCTAGTTATAGAAGGAGCTTCTGTATCCGGTTGATGACTATTTCGAACGAATGTACCTTGACTGTTTTGGGAACTGTACAGGTCAGTATAGAATTCTTCCGCTGCTTTTACTATGTCATCTAGATTGCTGATGATATTACGATGCTTATCTTTCAGTGCATACATCTTGCCTTGTCCTATGCCAAGCTTTCTTCTTACTGATTTCATGCTGCGTCCATATTTAACGGCTTCCTCAATCTTTCCCACGTTATATTTAGAATATCCCTTACTTTCTTCTTGTTGATCAGTTTTGACAGTTCAGCGAATTCTATCTGATCTCATGGGCTGGACACTTTCATGTTTTGTCGTTTCTTTATTAGGTCCTTTGTTTTTTGGGAGAGCTTCCCTACTGGTTGCCTTGGTGCCTTACCTCCCACTTCAATTGCTGCTTCTGAGATAATCCTAGTTAGGGTTTCATTCATTACCTCTATGTTATCTTCATCTTCCTGTTCTAAAGCTGCATATTTGTTTGCGAGCACCAGCCTGAATTGGTCTGCTTTCACCCTCACTGCGTCTAGGTTGGCCTGTTTCCTCTTGACTAATTTCACTCTTTCTCTCTTCAAATTGAGAGAAATCCTAGACCTCACTAACCTATGGTCACTGAACTTTACCTTACTTAACACTTCTACATTCTGCCCTATACACCAGGGAATAATTAATGCAGGAGCAAGTCCCGCAAGTTCCACTGTGACGTTGGGAACATGGATTAGTACCTTAGTTAGTAACCTTAGTAAACTTAGTAACCTTAGTAGTGGCCTTAGTAACCTTAGTAGCCATAGTCGTCATCATCTCATTTTCTTCATATTGTCACCTCACGTTGCTGTCTTTACACAGTTGTCATATTTTATTATTACACAACTCGGTGTCGTGATGCTGTCGTCGTTACGCCGCCTTTGTCGTCCACGCCATATCATCAATTATTCGTCATGGCATCGTCACTGCGCTGGCGTCAAACTGTCATCGTGATGCCTCTATGCTCAATGACTTTGGGAAGCGAGGGCCCTAGTCGAAGTGGGGCGATATCGGAATATGTGGCATATAGCCGAAGTCGCGAAAATCTCAAAATTACAATTACACGTGTTCTAAATAAGCGTGACTTCAGACATTCGGTCTGTCGCTGCATTGCTCCTATGCTATTCGTTTACTGTTGACACTCATAGTGAGATTAGGTCTGCAATATCATGCGTAAACGTAGATGCCCCGTCTGTGAAATTGCCGCAAGGTAAGCGAGCGTCGGAGGACGAAGACGAGAATTGCCGCGTTCGTGTCGTTTCCTTTTCTGCTTCGACGCCGCGGGGCTCAACGTGTTCGTGGTGTCTCTTCTTTGCCCGTCTAGCAACGCGCGCTTCTGTAAAAGAGGCAGACACCTGCACGCTGCTGCAAGCCTTAATAATCAGCAGGGTCACGCTTCACTATCACTCATCAAACGAGACGGAAGGATCCCAGGTAGAAGTAATCATTAGAAGAGCTTAGAAACATAACTCAGCATTCCAGAAAATACATCAACGTAATAGTTACTTGCGCAAAGCACTTACAACACCTAGAGTGAACTAGCTGTGGGAACTCGGATCCCTCAGCGTGAGAGACTCACCCAGACCACATCGGGTAGAGGTATATTAAAGAGAATTGGCATACCGCCCTACCCACAGCACGTGGGAATGGAGCTCGAGGAACTTTATTCCTCGACAGAGACCCCGTATACGTGGCCCCTTTGCCGAGAAACATGCACTTGGAGCGTCATGAAGGGAGACGTAGGGTTCGCACAGCGTGGCCACGAGCACTGGTTCACCGTCTGAACAATGAATTGGGTCCGCGACCGCGTCCATACCCTTTACGTTTTTGCTTCGACGCCGCGCTGCTCGCTGTTCATTATCACGACGTCTTTTCGCTGCCTGTGTAGCAATATGCGCTTTCCCTATAGTGCACCAGGTGTCGTACTATCGAGCTCTGTAAGATTTAACAGCTGAGATGTTAAAGGCCTGGGTTGCGCCGCGTAGTGCGAACAAAAACTGCTCCTGACGATCACCTCGCCCTGATGATCACTTTGCCGAGCCGCGTGTGCTTAGCCTTCTCTCGGTGCCGTGCACATGTTGCCTCCCCATGGGACGTTAAGGAGAGGGAAGGAGAGCATGCGCGCGGCACGCGCTATGTTCGGGATAAAGAAAGAGACAATGAGAGCGAGAGAGAGAGAAAGAAATTGTAGCGGCACCAACGAGGAAACCCGCCGAGCTGCTGCCGACGCTATCCGCGTTGCGCCGAACTCGCGCGGCCTCCGTGACTGCAGTAGGCTTCTCTGGCGGTGGATCAGCAGATTTCGTCCAGCCACGCCCAAGCAAGTGTGGAGGCACAGTTTGGCCCTGACGGCACCGGGAGATAAAGCTTGGAGCGGCCGCGTAGCTTGGAGCCGCCACAGAACTCTCGTTGACTCTGTGGCGAGTACATGTAGCCTTGACATGGGACGACCAAAGAAGGTCCGGACACAAGCGACAATCTGTACGTCGGCGGCGGCCGATTCGGAATACCGTGCCTTGCAGCACTTACCATTTCCTAGCTAAACATAGCCAAGCCTAGTAAAACCTGAAAGAAGCTAGGTCGCTCACAAGCTCCGCTGGTTGGTTACTCCAGCCTTGCGCCACTAGTGCAAGCGGCCCACTTTTTTTTTCTCCATGTGAAAAGAAATCTTTATTCCAGGCTTTCTAAAAAACCAATCACGTAGAATCACAGCAAAATACGCATATGTGGATAATAATATGGATAGTAACCCCTGCTGCTTAACATGCATGAACATCAAAAGCCACAACCTAGTATAGAGCATGAAATAAGAAGCAAAAAATACTGGATTATGAAAATGTAAGAAAGAAAATCTACCAAGGAGTAGGAGACAGGGTTGGAATTATTGGTGGAAACGTGGTGTTGAGCGATTCCATTTTGAGTTTGTGGGCGGAAAAATAATTCTTAAACGTCTGTGTTTTGCACTTCTATTATCTAACCTTGTTTGTCAGATCAAGGGGTTTTATACTAGAACTCTTCCTAAAACAACTAAATTTGTACTCAAGTGATGGTGGATAGTGTTAGCAGAGGGGCGCCCACGGATAAAGCATGTCCATATTGATTTCTACTTACATTAGCTTTTATACTCGCAAACGCCATCAAAGCTGATGATGATGATGTATTGGCATTCCCTTTGGGCCGGAGCGGTGAGAAATAGGCACTTAGCCTGCTTGATTTATTCATGTATGAAGAAGAATAAGAATAAATAAACTTTATTATAACGTGAAAGGATTAAGGCGGATGGGGCCCTTAGTCCAGGGCCCCAATGTTCATGAAGTACACGTTTTTCATTCTAGCGTCCTTGTACACTTCTCCATAATGTATTTTTTTTTTCGTCAAAACATATCCATGTGCCTTGCATCGCCGCGCATGCCTGTAACGGTTCCGTTTATATCATTCTCCTTCCCCGCTTTAATCCACCAACACTCTCAACGTCTCTTGCTTTCTCGACTCCTATCTGGTCGACGCTTCCGTCCACTTAAAATCTAAGCTCTTCTAATATGTACGCTACCTACGGGTCTCGCTGGGTTGTTGCGTTTTCTCCGGATTCTTGCTGCAGCATACACATGCCTCATCTTCTTGCCAACATTTGCTCCGGTATGTTTTTGTCCTTAGGTAACTAGGTAGAGCCTCAAATAGCAAGGCGCTGCCCTTTGTGTTAGCATGCAGATTTTCCCTTAGAATTTCTTTCGTCCCATTCTTGTAAATCCTCATGGCATTTCTTGTTTCCATTCTGCCAATATGCGGCTGCTAAATGCCAGTTTTGCCAATATAGCCAATACACCACTGCAACACCGCTCAAGCTGCACGCTTGTATGGACTTTCGCTATTGAGCGCTTCAGGAGACGAGATTGAAAGCGCTTACTTTGCTTATGCCGTCACTCCTTGTCTTAACAAAAATACGCATACCGTACACCACGGCTATATACAGAATATCGCGCAGATATATCTATTTTGTCACTCGTTAGTAACGCTGGACGACTATGAGGAATATGAATCCCTACACAGTGACAATTGCGGTCGTTATACAAAAGCGTTTTTTAGGCAACAGAGATATTTTATGAAAAATATGACGATAAAACACCTGTCGTCTTCGCAGACGAGCTCTGCGGAGAGGCATAACTATTTTGCCGCTGCTTAAGTTGCTCTGAAACGAGCAATAAACGAAACATATTAAATAGCTTTTTTACTAATAACGTGGGGCAGTTGTTTTTATTGTTACGCGAAGCAAGGATTAAGCACTGGAGACTATTTACAATGTATATTTACAAAAGACAACTGCAGCGCTGGCCAGTTCAGCCGGAAGCTCGAGAGCAGGGAGCAGTTCCTCTTCTTCGTCGGGGCGCCCGGGGGCGTCGTCCAAAAGAATCACGCAATATACATGCATCATTATCCCCGGCGGCAGAAGCACCGTCCCAGTGCGTCTAAATATCAGTGGGAACAGGAAAGTAATACGGTTTTACGTGTGCGACATGCACAACGTCAGTGGAATTTGGGGCAAATGAGACACTGATACTGACTGGGGCGATTTCACAAGTAACTGGAGTCACGGCATGCAGCACTCGATATGGGCCTGCGTACCAAGACAAGAGTTTTGACAGCGAAGCTCAGGCGTTACGCTGCTTAGCACGAGTACGCGAGTTTGCTCGCGGCGGCGGCCACCGCATTTCGATGGGGCTGTAATTTAGAAATCTCGTGTAGCGTGTATTGTGTTCATTGTAAAACACCACAGAGGCTCAAAATTATTTCGGAGTGCCCCCACTACCCTATTGCAAAAACCAGCGTCTTCCAGTCTGAAACCAGCGCGTTTTTTGACACTGGATGACACACGGGACGCTGGCGCACGCTGGGAGTCACTGGGAGGCACTAGGCACTGGGGAGACAGCTGGCTAAGAGCTCGGTGACACTGGACGAGACGCTGGTGGCACTGCTATGACGCTGGGGCGCACTGGTGTGCGCTGTAAACGCGCTGGTTGTCGCTGCAGTTCGTACATGCAGGAAACGGCGCTGGTTTTGTTTGTGCAGCACTGCCGGAGTATAGCCGCTGTTGAATATTAAATGCTTGATACAATTATATGGGCAGGACCTGTCCATAAAACAGACTCCTGTCCTGAATAGCGCTATGTTTTGGGGTAATAAATTTCTGTTTAGTGTCGGTGGTGTTGCAGCTTGGAGTAAAGGTGCGTGGAGCCGCATGCCCATGCATACGCGTATATGCGACACTGAAGATCACTTTCGCTTTGTGCATTTCCCTTTTGACTGTGCGGAGAGCTGTATTCGCGAACGAAATTACGCAAAAGCGGCTAACGCCTCGTTTTTAACAGTTTGTACGCAACCGATGACTGGTAGTTCTCACAGCGTTGTGCAGTCGATACGTAACCCAGCTAGCAGCCATTCAGACACGGTCACACTGACCTCAGGAATCCTGCCACTGATAGATATTATCGCTCCGACTACAAAGCTGAGGCAGTTCGCGCGCTTCCAGTTTTTTCAGTGTACTAAAGATAACAGTTAAATGTTCTCAAGCTCAAATACAAAAATGCAAGCCGAGATCGTACGCTTCCACCGAAGGTCAGGCCTACCGTACCCACTGAGTCCGTCTACACTCTATCGGCCTACCTGGGCTCAGGACTCAACAAGTCTAACGAGGATAAGTCACTCTGTAGTTTAGCTTTCCCATCAGTGGTTTTGAAACAGACCATTCTTTTGCGTCTACAGTGTTAGCGCCACAAGCGATGAGCGCCTATATGATGCGTTATAAACAAACCTATACGTTATGTCGCCGAAGGCTGCCAGTCGCACCCTTTAGTGCCCACTGTTGCCCAGGAGCAACAGCATAAAAACTATTTTTATTGCGATACCAATTAAATGGACACTTCAACCGAATTTCTGCCGTCGTCGTCGCTGTGAGGTTCCGTATAAAGTGCGAATACGATAAAATCGTCGCCGCGCGCCGTATGCGCGAATAAAAGCGCGCGGGGTACGCGCGCTATCACGGAGAGCGAACGCACGGCGGCAAGCAAACGCGACCGTCGCGCGAAAGGCCATGGGGCTATGGGAGGAAGGGAGGCGGAGCGACACTGTGCTGAGGCACCAAATGCGTATCTTGTAACCGGGCGCAAGGGGAACTGGCCACTCAATCTCCAACGCGAAAGCAAGAAAGCGGGAAGGCAGCAGGGGAGGGAGGGGGGCAAGCTTCTACTCTGCCAACAACTGGGCTTCTACTTTGCCCGCTTGTGGCAGTGGCCCGCACCGTCTCTTATCTCCACACGGCTCTGACCTTTGTATGCGCTGTGCATTCGCCGCTCAGTTTCCGTTGAAGCGATAGACCGCATTAACCTTCGTCAGCTGTGGCGGCTGCGCTTGCTGCCAGCGTTTTGACAGTAGTCTGCGGTCATTCAGTGTGATCTATTCATGCTTGCTTGTGCGCGCTGACACCACGCTTGTCAATTCAGTTAGTAAGCGAATGTAGTTAGTAAGCGAATGCAGCTCATAAAACTACTATACCTACTCCGAATAGCTCTCTACTAATTTGCTATCGCAATTGATGCTTCGCCTTTCGGGCGAAACAGCGACATTTTTTTTTCTTGAAGGCGCGCTGCTGAACGATACCATTGGCGCCATCTGTGGAATATACCAAGACTAGTGAGCATCTTGAGCTTGAAGTAAATACGTAGAGATGGCAGCACCGCTCCTTCGTTGTTGTTCTTTTTTTACTGTTCTGAGAGGTGCCAGCGCAAGGACCGCACACGTCAGTAAATTTGTTCAGCTACGGTAGTATAGGACACTACTATGACAACTGTCACACTTATAATAGCTCATAAGGCCTTGATTTATGAGGAGGCTAAACGGTGTGGCCTCATTTTGTACAACAAACTTTCACTCGGCATAAAGTGGTGTTGCCCAGAGCAACCACGGG
>NC_051158.1:74679527-74708490 GCF_013339745.2 Dermacentor silvarum
TCAGCAGTTTTTCACAGAGACCACGACGGCGAATGGGGGTCCACACCCAAACTTGGTCCCCGGGGTTGTAGGACACATCCCTATGGCGGATGTTGTAGCGTCGTGCGTCTGCCTGCTGCTGCTGGCCGATATGCAGCCGTGCGAGCTGCCGGGCTTCCTCAGCACGCTCTGCAAATTCCTCGGCGTCAGTTGTCAATAGGTCAGCATCTTGACACGGCAGCATAGCGTCCAGCATCGTCTGGACTTCGCGACCGTAGAGAAGGCGAAAGGGCGTGAAGCGCGTTCTCTCTTGCACGGCGGTGTTATACGCGAAGGTCCCGTAAGGCAAGATCTGATCCCATGTTTTGTGTTGAACGTCGATGTACATTGCGAGCATGTCTGTGACCGTCTTATTCAGTCGCTCGGTAAGTCCGTTGGTCTGCGGATGGTACGCGGTCGTCTTGCGATGCCTGGTGTTGCTCAATTCAAAAACCTCGTTCATAAGCTGGGCTGTGAATGCTGTCCCTCTGTCAGTTATTACAGTGGAGGGAGCACCATGACGCAAGACGATGTGGCGCGTGAAGAAGTGCGCTACCTCTGAGGCCGTGGCTCGTGGGATCGCCTGTGTCTCAGCATAGCGTGTTAAATAATCAGTCGCGACGATCACCCATTTGTTGCCGTCGGCAGAAAGAGGAAACGGTCCGAGAATGTCCATGCCGACTTGGTCGAAAGGCGTGTGAGGTGCTTCAATTGGCTGAAAATCCAAAATCAAAAAAAGATGGCTGACTAATGGAGTAGCACACGAGGAATAAGGATTATAAACAGGGATAAGGTGCCTCAGAAAGGCTGGCCAACGTTTCGATAGGAGGACCTATCTTCGTCAAAGGCGGCCTCGTCATCCTCGGCGGGTTAGCTTTAAAGGGTTAGTGGAGTGACGTCACGTCGATGTCCGCTGTGGCTGTCTGTAAAGGGGGAGACTGAAAAGAGAATGAGCGCCGGCGCTTGACTGGCTAGGCGCGGTTTCTAAGACGAGGGGACAAGAGCGGGAGAGCGAGAAAGTGACAAAAAAAAATTATATATATATAAAAAAAAGAAAACCACCGTCAGAGGGGGTTGGGGGAGCGAGAGGCGAGTGAGCGTTCGGAGGAGTCGTGGTTGGCGTGCGTTTGGGGTCCCTGAAGAGCCGGTCAGTGTGCGGGTTACAATACGAGTTGAAAGCATGACTTGAGTAGCGTAGCATCAAGGCATCGGGTAATTTTGTGGTTGACAGGGAGCAGCTTGGTCCGTCAAGGGACGTTAGCCTGACTAGTTCGCCCTAGGCGTCGTCGCGGCGGTATACAGAATTGGCGAGACCTTGAGTGGTCCAGGCGCCGAAAAAGGTATCCTGGCGTCTGGGATTTTGGACTGTCTCGGTGTGGATCTCGTGTGGAGAGAAGAAGAAAAAAAAAAGGGGGAAAACGCGCGTTTGAGAGAGAAAAAAAAAACCGGCGCAGGAGGGTGACAGTGTAGAAAAAATATAATTAGAAATTTGAACCTGGGGGGGAGACAGGTGTACTTGGAAAAGCGCTCGTATGGTTGATCAATGCGTAAAAGCATGGAGGACGATAATCAATTGAGTGGTAGGGGAGATGCAGGGAAGAACTGGAAATGGAAGAATAGGTGAGGTTGAGGGGAAAAAAAAAGGAGAAAAGAAAAAAAAAACCCGCACAGGTGAGTGACAGCGGAAGAAATATAATTTGAAACATGAACACTGAGGGGACAGGTGTACCTGGAAAAGCGTTCGTATGGTTTATCAATGAGTAAAAGCATGGAGGAGGATAATAAATTGAGTGGTAGGGGAGATGCAGTGAAGAACTAGAAATGGAAGAATAGGTGAGGTTGAGCATCGAGATTAGCTGGAGGTTTAACTTGTTTTGCGCCTTTGTTAATGGTATAACAATTTAAGGTTTATGTTACTGCTTTTAGCGATTCTAAGTTGCCACGCGATAAATTCATCCCCGTGGGGTGCAGGCATTTAAACTTGTGTATGAGGTATGATTCTGTATATTTTCTCTCGCGAGGGAACGAAAATTTGTTTGTAGTATATAGAGTCTTGCTTCATCAAATATATGGCCGTGCTCATTGAAGTGGCTGGCTACTGCTTTAGGTAAATTGTGTTTTGTATCTGCGCGATGGCCGTTGAGTCGCGTGTGCATTTCTTGTCCAGTCTCACCTATGTATTGCTTGTTACAAGTGGCACATTCTAGACAGTAGACTACGTTGCTTGACGTGCAGGTGAAATTCGCAGTTACCTTGTGAATGTAATCTGACGCTGTACTTTTTACTGTAGTAGTAGATTGAATATGTTTGCATGTGGAACACCTGGAGCGGCCACAGGGACCGGATGTTGGCTTCGTCTTTGTCCTTAGTTTGGCGTGTACAAGAATGTCCTTGAAATTACTGTTCCGTCTGTAGGCTACTCTGGGCGGGTCGGGAAAGATCTTATTAAGTTTCTGGTTGCTGGTGAGAATTGGCAACCAGCAACCAGCAACCAGAAACTTAATAAGATCTTTCCCGACCCGCCCAGAGTAGCCTACAGACGGAACAGTAATTTCAAGGACATTCTTGTACACGCCAAACTAAGGACAAAGACGAAGCCAACATCCGGTCCCTGTGGCCGCTCCAGGTGTTCCACATGCAAACATATTCAATCTACTACTACAGTAAAAAGTACAGCGTCAGATTACATTCACAAGGTAACTGCGAATTTCACCTGCACGTCAAGCAACGTAGTCTACTGTCTAGAATGTGCCACTTGTAACAAGCAATACATAGGTGAGACTGGACAAGAAATGCACACGCGACTCAACGGCCATCGCGCAGATACAAAACACAATTTACCTAAAGCAGTAGCCAGCCACTTCAATGAGCACGGCCATATATTTGATGAAGCAAGACTCTATATACTACAAACAAATTTTCGTTCCCCTCGCGAGAGAAAATATACAGAATCATACCTCATACACAAGTTTAAATGCCTGCACCCCACGGGGATGAATTTATCGCGTGGCAACTTAGAATCGCTAAAAGCAGTAACATAAACCTTAAATTGTTATACCATTAACAAAGGCGCAAAACAAGTTAAACCTCCAGCTAATCTCGATGCTCAACCTCACCTATTCTTCCATTTCCAGTTCTTCACTGCATCTCCCCTACCACTCAATTTATTATCCTCCTCCATGCTTTTACTCATTGATAAACCATACGAACGCTTTTCCAGGTACACCTGTCCCCTCAGTGTTCATGTTTCAAATTATATTTCTTCCGCTGTCACTCACCTGTGCGGGTTTTTTTTTCTTTTTGTCCTTTTTTTTCCCCTCAACCTCACCTATTCTTCCATTTCCAGTTCTTCCCTGCATCTCCCCTACCACTCAATTGATTATCGTCCTCCATGCTTTTACGCATTGATCAACCATACGAGCGCTTTTCCAAGTACACCTGTCTCCCCCCAGGTTCAAATTTCTAATTATATTTTTTCTACACTGTCACCCTCCTGCGCCGGTTTTTTTTTTCTCTCTCAAACGCGTGTTTTCCCTTTTTTTTCTTCTTCTCTCCACACGAGATCCACACCGAGACAGTCCAAAATCCCAGACGCCAGGATACCTTTTTCGGCGCCTTGACCACTCAAGGTCTCGCCAATTCTGTATACCGCCGCGACGACGCCTAGGGCGAACTAGTGAGGCTAACGTCCCTTGACGGACCAAGCTGCTCCCTGTCAACCACAAAATTACCCGATGCCTTGATGCTACGCTACTCAAGTCATGCTTTCAACTCGTATTGTGACCCGCACACTGACCGGCTCTTCAGGGACCCCAAACGCACGCCAACCACGACTCCTCCGAACGCTCACTCGCCTCTCGCTCCCCCAACCCCCTCTGACGGTGGTTTTCTTTTTTTTATATATATATAATTTTTTGTTGTCACTTTCTCGCTCTCCCGCTCTTGTCCCCTCGTCTTAGAAACCGCGCCTAGCCAGTCAAGCGCCGGCGCTCATTCTCTTTTCAGTCTCCCCCTTTACAGACAGCCACAGCGGACATCGACGTGACGTCACTCCACTAACCCTTTAAAACTAACCCGCCGAGGATGACGAGGCCGCCTTTGACGAAGATAGGTCCTCCTATCGAAACGTTGGCCAGCCTTTCTGAGGCACCTTATCCCTGTTTATAATCCTTATTCCTCAATTGGCTGAAGTAAGCCAGCCGGTTTAACGGATGGTGTCTTGCGGCGCTGGCATTCACGACAGCCTTTAACGTACTGTTTGACGCTTGCCGAAAGCCCGGCCCAATAGTAAATTTCGCTTACTCTAGCGAGTGTTCGTGAAAAGCCTAAATGACCAGATGTCGGTTCGTCATGGCAAGCGAAGAGGACGTCGTCGCGCATGTCCCTTGGAACCACCAGGAGGTAAGCACGGCTGGTCGAACGAGCATTCTTCTTATACAGCACGTTATCTCGCAGACAGAAGGACGTCAGCGAGCGGGAGAGATGGCGTGGTATGGTTGTGCCGCGACCCTCTAAATGATCGATGATCGGTCGAATCTCAGCGTCGTCACGCTGCCGTCTGCTCAAGTCCGACGAACTAATGGCGCCCAGGAAGCCGTCATCATCCTCTGTTTCCTGACTGGCAGGATCAATGGGTGCGTGGGACAGCGTGTCAGCGTCTTCATGCTTACGGCCAGACTTATAAACGATGGTGATGTCAAATTCCTGTACCCGCAAGCTCCACCGTGCCAGTCGTCCTGAAGGGTCGCGCATGCTTGCCAACCAACAGAGGGCATGGTGGTCCGTCACTACTTTGAAGGGACGACCATAGAGATAGGGGCGAAACTTGATGATCGCCCACACGACCGCGAGGCACTCCTTCTCCGTAGTCGAATAATTCGCCTCGGCACGGGACAGGGAGCGGCTGGCATACGCTATAACTCGACGAGCACTGCGCCAAGGTCAATGCTACTGGCATCGGTATGCATCTCAGTATCAGCATCATCGTCAAAATGTGCAAGAACGGGTGCTGACTGAAGGCGCTGTCGTAATTCAGCAAAAGCCGCCTGTTGCTCATTATGCCACACAAATGGCGTATCGTCTCTTGTAAGGCGTGTCAGGGGTTCCGCTATCTTCGAAAAGCCTTTAATAAACCGGCGATAGTAGGCGCACAAACCCAGGAAGCGCCGGATGGCCTTCTTATCGGCAGGAGCTGGAAACACGGCCACAGCGGCAAGCTTGTCTGGATCGGGTCGGACCCCTTTGGCGCCTACTAGATGACCGAGGAACTTGAGCTCTTCGTAACCAAAGTGGCACTTTTCGGGCTTAAGTGTGAGGTCTGCTGATCGGATGGCTTCTAACACTCTCCGTAGGCGGTGAAGATGCTGCTCGAACGTTACAGAGAAGATGACCACATCATCCAGGTACACAAGACAGGCCTGCCACTTCAGTCCAGTAAGGACAGTGTCCATCATTCGCTGGAAAGTAGCCGGGGCTGAACACAAGCCAAAAGGAAGCACTCGAAATTCATAGAGCCCATCTGGAGTCACAAAGGCTGTTTTCTCGCGGTCGCGTTCGTCTACCTCGATTTGTCAGTACCCGCTTTTTAAATCGAGAGAAGAAAAGTACTGGGCGTGCCGTAGTCGATCTAACGAGTCGTCGATACGCGGCAGCGGGTACACGCCCTTTTTAGTCAGGTTGTTGAGCTTGCGGTAGTCTACACAGAAGCGTAGCGTTCCGTCTTTCATTTTGACAAGAACGACCGGAGATGACCACGGGCTGTTGGAAGGTTCGATGACGCCATCGTCAAGCATCTCCTGGACTTGCGTACGTATGGCTTGGCGTTCTCTTGCCGACACGCGGTAAGGCTGCTGGTGTATCGGGCGTGCGTCTTCGTACGTGATGATCCTGTGTTTAGTGATGGAAGTCTGGCGTACCTTGGAAGAATGTGCGAAGCAGGTCCTGAATTCAAGCAAGAGCTTGCGCAGTGCTGTCTGGCTAACGGTGGACAGTTCAGAATTGATGTCAAGATGGCCCAGAGACGTGTCTGCTGTCTCCACTACTTCTGACGTGAAACAGTTGTTAACGTCTGCTATTGCGTCTGCAAACGCTAACGAAGTGCCGCGGAACAGGTGTCGGTGCTCGTAGCTAAAGTCGGTAACAAGCAATTGCGAATGACCAGCACAAATCTGTATAACACTGCGAGCCACACAAACACCTTGCTTCAGTAGGTGTTCCAAGTTACTTTCGGCCACCGCTTCGCCATCGCGTAAGCCACAGCATGTGACGTCGACGAGGACACTGGCACGTGGAGGAAGCGTTACACTGTCAGCAGAAACACGAAGTACGTCGTCGCGCCGTCGGCCGTCTTGCACGTCGATTGCTCATTCGGCAGAGAAAGTGATACGATGCTCTTGCAGATTGATAATCGCACCGTACTCCTGCAGGAAGTCAACCCCAAGGATAACGTCGCGGGAGCATTCGCGTAAGACAAGGCAGCTTGCTACGAATGTAGATCCTTGAATCTCAACTCTAGTCGTGCAGGCGCCCAGCGGAGTAACGATGCGGCCGCCAGCCGTCCGAATCTGCGAGTTATGCCAGTGCGTGATCACTTTCTTCAGCTGCGTTGCTATTTTGCCGCTTAGTATCGTGTAGTCTGCGCCGGTGTCCACTAAAGCACTAACGGCATAACCGTCAACAGTAACTGGTATATCGAGCGAAAGCTGGTCGTCCCGTTCAATTGCAGGTGGTGTCGTGTCGGTATCTTTCCGTAACTGCGTCCGTCGGAGGTCTTCAGCGCTTCGACCGTCATCGACCTCGCCCCCAAAGATCGCCTCACTTAGTTTTCCCGGCGGGGACTGGTCGACCGCTCGGGAGAATACCGCTGGGGCGGAGGTAAAAATCTTCTCGGAGACGGCGAACGCGACAGCCGCCTGGCAGGCGGTGGCAAGCGCTGCTGGGACAGGTATTCCTGAATGTCCCGGGGTCGTTGGCCGTATCGGGGCGGCGGCGAGTATTCGGAAAAGCCGCGAATCCCAAGGCGCCGGTGTGGGCACTGGCGGTACAAGTGGTCAGCTTCACCGCAGTGGAAGCACAGAGGCCGATAATCAGGTGTGCGCCAAACATCCGACTTCCGAGGGGGCGGGCGTCCATCGTCGACGTAGTGAACCGCTTGCTCCGTACGATGGGCAAATGGAGCGACATGAACAACGGGCGGCGCGGTGTACCCAGCGTCGTAGTACGGTATCGGGTGCACCGACTGAACTGACACCGTAGGAGGAGCACGAACTTATAGCGGCGCAGAGGAAGCAGGGCGCTTCAGGGCTTCCGCGTAGGTCGCACGGGGGTATTCAGGAGGTACTGCCGCAGCGTTAGCAGGAGGCAAGGTATCACGAAGCGCCTGGTGCAGTTCGTCCTTGATAATGCTCGCTATGGAGCTTACCGTAGGTTGCGGTGTTACAGCGGCCTTTTGCAACTCTTCACGCACTACAGAGCGGATGAGTTCTCGCAGTGAGTCGCCGTTGCTTCCTATGGCCGTGAAAATGTCAGCAGCAGACATGCTGTTCGCTTGCCGCTCATACAAGTTCGAGCGATGCAGAAGCATATTTTCCATGGTTACGGCTTCGGACAAGATCTCCGCGACCATCTTCGGAGGGCTCCGTATGAGGCCAGCGAAGAGTTGCTCCTTGACCCCGCGCATCAGATGACGTAACTTCTCCTCCGTCATTCTTGGATCCGCTCGTCGGAAGAGGCGCCTCATGTCTTCGACGTAGGTGGTCACAGTTTCGTTTTGCCACTGGACAAGGGCCTGAATCGCTCGTTCTGCTCGTTCGTGGCAATCAGAACTGGTGTAGGTCTCCAGGAGCTGACGACAAAACTCGCGCCACGACGGCAGTTGCCTGTCGCGGTTCTGAAACCACGTACGCGCGCCATCCTCCAGGTAGAAGTAGACGTGTCTGAGTTTTTCCGTGTCGTTCTATTCGTTCACGGAGGCCACGCGCTCGTATTCGACCATCCAGTCTTCGACGTCTTCGAACACTGTGCCATGAAACGTCTTAGGGATCCGTGGGCTCTCAAGTGTGTAACGGTTCGACATCGTGCTTCCCGTACCGGTTGGGGCGGTTTGAAGGGAGGCGCTGGTCATACTGGTCGATGTGGTGGGAACCATAGCGTCGACGACTTCTGGGGACAGTCCCCTGATCCTGAGGCTGGCCCGATGCACGGGAGTGTCGACAGGCACTGGATTTGTAGCGCGGATCCTTGGAGGGGTCTGCAACATCCGTGAGGACGCTTACCCCGCACCTCCACCAGTTTGTCACGAGCCTCTAGAAGTAGACTTGAAGGTTTAATAAGCTGTAGAGCAGCTGGCTCTCGGAAGACGCGACCGTCGGGGCTGGCTCGAGCAGAGAAGGGGGCGCGCGGTCTTCTTTCTTCTCTTGGGCTCGACCCACTCTTGCCCTCGACCCACTACCTACAGGTGGCAATAGACTGCCTTCATTCTGCCCCTTACTTTTCCTCAGTAGACTTACGATCCGGCTGCTGGAAAATTCTGATGCATCCTGAAGACAAGAAAAAGACTGCCTTTGTGACCTCTGACGGGCTTTTAGAATTTAATGTGATGCCATTTGGACTATGCTACGATCCGGCAACTTCCGAGAGATTTATGAACACTATTCTGCTCGGCTTGAAGTGGAACATCTGCATGTGCTACCTTGACGACGTCGCCATCTTTGGCCGGACCGTCAGCGAACACATCTTGCGTCTGGATATTGTCCTGAACTCCATCAGAAACGCTGGCCTAGTTTTAAACTCAAACAAATGCCACTTCGGAGACCGCCAAACCTTTGTGCTTGGGCACCTCGTCGATAAGGACAGCATCCGCCCTGATCTCCAGAACACAGCAGCCATTGAAACGTTTAGTGCACCACGCTCTGTCAAGGAGCTCCGTAGTTCTTTGGGGCTTTGTTCCTACTTCCGCCGCTTTATCTCTATGTTTGCCGACGTCGCGTATCCGCGGACATGTCTGCTACGAAAGGACATACCCTTTGAGTGGACTCCGGAGTGCGACTCTTCTTTTCGTCAGTTGAAGTTTCTGCTGACGTCACGACCTGTTCTTCAACACTTCAGTTCTTCAGCTCCGGCAGAACTCCGTACGGATGCCAGTGGCACAGGTATTGGTGCCATCGTAGTTCAACGCCACGGTGACCGCGATCACGTGATCGCATTTGCAAGTCGCTCATTAAGTAGGCCCAAGCAGAATTACACTGTCACGAAACAAGAATGCCTCGCGGTAATATTTGTGGTTCAGCGGTCTCCGTCTTACCTGTATGGACGCCCCTTCACAGTTGTCACC
The DNA here is from genome assembly GCF_013339745.2 of Dermacentor silvarum. Classification (NCBI taxonomy): domain Eukaryota; kingdom Metazoa; phylum Arthropoda; class Arachnida; order Ixodida; family Ixodidae; genus Dermacentor; species Dermacentor silvarum. The sequence goes on from NC_051158.1 coordinate 74,688,877, forward strand.
GCGCACTGCTCATTGTGTTGGCTTGTAAATCTTCGTGGCACTTGTGGTCGCTTTGCGCGCTGGGCGCTCCGACTAGAAGAATACAGCTTCAGCGTCTCTTATAAGAGTGGTCGACAACACGCTGACGCGGACTGCCTCTCGCGTATGCCACTTAGCACTACGGACTGTGACGCTGACGACTTCGATCACCGCGTGGCTTCTGTGTCGCCGAGTTTTCCAGACCTCGACTGTTTCAAAGCCGAACAGCGAAAGGACACTAAATTAACACCGTTCTTCACCGCTACCGACCGCCTCTACTACAACAAACCATTTCCGTGTACGTGCTGGACTCGTATATAACAACTTTTCCAGCACGGGCACACGTTTTCTTCTAGTGGTGCCGGAGAGTCTTCGCATAGCAATTCTGAGTGCTATGCACGACGACCCTACGTCTGGCCATTTAGATTAAGCGAGGATGCTCTACCGGATTCAGGAACGCTTTTATTGGCCTGGAATGTGACAGTCTGTTGAAGCGTATGTACGTGGCCAGCTGCATGCAGTGTCAGCGCCAGAAATGTCCATCTACTGCTCCAGCTGGTCTCCTGCAGCCGATCCCGCCTCGAAGCACGCCTTTACAACTAGTGGGCATTGACTTCGTAGGACCCTTTCCAAAATCAGCCAAGGGAAATCGGTGGATAATTGTTTGCGTCGACTACCTCACACGCTACTGCGAGACGGCCGCCGTGCCCTCAGCAACAGCCACTGACGTTGCAACGTTCCTGCTGAAATATGTCATCCTGCGACATGGTCCGCCTCGCGTGATCATCAGTGACCCTGGAGGACAATTCACAGCAGATGTCGTGGAGGAGCTGCTTCGTTTGTGTAAATGCCACTTGCGTCACTCGACACCATACCATCCACAAACGAATGGCCTCACGGAGCGCACCAACCGAACAATTGTAAACATGCTATCTATGTATGTTTCATCCGACCACAAGAACTGGGATGACATACTGCCTTTTATCACGTGCGCGTTCAACACCGCCAAGCACAAGACTACCCGCTATAGCCCTTTCTTCCTGCTGTACGCACAGCCACCCCGGTACACAATCGACACTATTTTCACTTACAGTAAACACCAAAATCCTACTGTCGCTGAGACCCTCTGTTTTGCCGAAGAGGCGCGTCGTACGCGTCGTATTGCTCGTTTACGCACTTGAGAATCGCAGGACAGATCAAAAGCACGCTCCGACATTCGCCACCGTCCGGTGACCTATCGCCCTGGTGATTTAATGTGGTTGTGGACGCCTGTACGGAAAATTGGGTTATGCCCAAAGCTTTTGACCACCTACGACGGACCGTTTGTCATTCTTAACAAACTCACAGAGGTCACTTATACCATAGCTCGCCTCACAGCGAGCGGTAGAAGAGCTGCCAAGACCCAAGTGGTCAATGTCGCCCGCTTGAAATTGTTCTCGTCAAGACAACTGGATTGACTCACCCAGCGGGCTTCGTCTGCGACGAGAGGAATGTTGCACGCACGTGTGAGTGAGAAGAACGATGACCCGTGAACATGCTTGCGGTCCCGGGCTGGAAAAGAGGAGGACGACGCTGAGTTGATCAACCAGCTCGCCGCTCTTACGCTCACCTTCGCGACCTACAATAAACGGCCCCCTTCATCCGTAAGGGTGATAAACGGTCTCCTTTGCGTGGAAAAATATGATAGTGCACATGCACCCAAAGCTCCAAAGGTGATTTCTTTGCGACCGGTTATTTGTGACCCCTACACCGTGAAATTTACTTTTGCCTGACATATTTCGCATAGCCGCAACAACTGCTCCAGAATAAGATCCCCGAGCAAGGAAATACGACGTCAAGCCAGTGCCGTCATAGTAGTTATTGCCCTCATCAGCGCTGACAAATTGTCTCCGTGACAAAAAATATTAATTTCAATGCACATGTACTTCAGGAAGGCATATGTGCAAAAATATTCTTACCTTTCGACACAGTAAGACATATTTTTCAAATGTAGAAGAAGTTCATACGGGGTGTTGATGTACAGTAGAAACATTTAATGCTTTATTGACATTTGTGCACCTCAGACGTCAACGGAGATTCCAATCTTTCTTTTCACTAAAGCTCCAGTGCATAATTTAAATTGAAATGAAAATTACTGCAGAACACAGGATGATGAGTGGGAACGACGTAGAGCTAGCAGTCGTGTGTCGTTGCAGATATTCATTAGATGCATCTTTATGCGATGATATAAAAGCTCCTTCGTAGAAGTGAGGGTTGGCTAAGTGGAAACGTACTTCACATACCAGAAAACATTGAAGCACAAGTCTTTTTCTGTTTTGGCAATTTCAGGAATTTAAGCGAGTCGGTTTAGCAATCGCATGTTCTTGTTGCCCTCTAACCACAAAGAAAATAGCTCAGTTTTCGACAATCAAAACGGAAAGCTATTGGGGGCGAGGATATAGCCTGGCTCTAATGTTTGGGAGCGCGTCTCTGGTGCGGTATGGCGGATAACAGGGCGCGCACCTTATAGTTTGGCGGCTGGTGCTCAAAGCAAGCACATTCTGAGTGCCCTCTAAGATAGTTCTGAAAGTGCCTTTAATACCAGGTAACTGGGTTGCTGCAGTATGTCATATCCACGGCAAAATGCAAACACCTAACAATATACGCACACCGTATCCTCAGAAAATACGATATACCGCGACTGGGTACGGTCGTCGCTATAGGGTCCGCCGTGCCCGATTTTTGCGAGAGAATCGAAGGAGGAGAAACAACTATATTTTGTAAATTTGGCTGAGTAAGGGGTGGTTACCAGGCGATGCCTTACAGCCACCTTATCGGCTCTTGTGATGGCCCGAAGTTGAACCTCCAAGCTCGGGTCTCGGAGTATCGCTTCCCGCGCACAAGGCGAGGGAGCGTCCAAGAGATCTAGTGGGAGGAGGGAATCTTTTCTGGAGTTCGAGAAATATGATTTAAAAAGGCTATGGACCCACCTAATCAGCAGTGTGGGTCTGTCAAGTCAGGGTACAAGTGTGTGTATATTTGTGGGTTGGGAAGGGAGTCCGTCTGCAGTCGGCACCAGGTGAGTTCTTGTCTCTTGGTGGGCTTGGAATGAGGTGGGGGTTTTGTCCGTCTTGCGAGGCGGTAGTGTTGTGCAATATCGTGGTATGTGGTCAGTGGCTCGCAGAACAGGGTCCGGCACACAGAGACGGGACTCACCGCTCGGCTGAAGAATCTTCGAGCACATTGGTGGACTGCCTCGTTCCCCGGCTTCCCTGCGTGATCCGAGACCCATAATAATTCAATTGGGGTGTGATCTTCTTCAATATCGTCTTCTCTCTCCCCCAATCAATGGCATATGTTCGCGTTGTGCTATATAATGTATAGCCATTTTCCTCTGAATGCAGCACTTACACGGTTTCTCGACGAGTGTGTATAGGTGTGCGCAGCTGGCGTGCGCTAGCAAGCGACGGAGCAGGTGCGCGCTGGGAGAGGAGAAGCGAGAGAGGATGGCGTTACGTCACCTCTCCGCTGTGTTAGGCAGGCGTTCACTCTGTGTCAGGTGGTGTGTAGCTTTAATTAGCTTGTTTTAACAGCGAAGCTGTTAGTCGACTATTCGCCGTTTGTCCGGCGTCATGCAGGTCACATGATCAGGAGAGGATGAGAGCCACGCCTGGGAGAGCAGGTCTCGTGACCAGCAGACGAGGAGAGGCGTGCTGGTGGAGGAGGGAAACCAGTGAGAGGCCGCGCTGGGCGCGAGGAGGGGAGGCGATAAGATAAGGTGTTTCTATGCGGCGCGCCCTTTCGGTAAACACGCAACGCGTAAAGCTGCTGCCGACGCCGTCCGCGTTTCTGCGCGTTCGCCCCGAACGCGCGCAGTGTCCATGACTGTAGCCGATGCCCCTGGCGGCGGCTCGGCAGGTTTCGACCGCAGAACTGGACACTCTTCGAGTAGCGTCGGAAGTCGCTGCCTCTTTTCGCCTCGCAACGTGTCAATATCATATAATTTCCTGTTGAAGATCTGTGTTTGCTCGGGTTTACGGAATTGCATCCCGTTCAACACATGCACATGTAGCACTCGTAACACTCGGTGTAACTAACACAGCTTCGCTGTTCGACCACCTTCACGAAGTGGAAGGGGCGCAAATTTTTTTAAATTTTAATTAGTTTTGAGCGGGTACCCTGGTTTAAGTATGACGTCACTGATTAGGTCACTTCTGGTCTAGGAGATTCACGGGAACCTCTGCTGATGCGGTGGGTATCTAAATTATACGATTGTGTGCTTTGGTGTACGGCAATTAGATTTTCCAAGTTGTTTCTGATTAGGCCTGACGCTTAATTAGCTCTTTACTGTATTAATCCTGTGCTCTGATGTCATATCTATCATAAACCATAAGTAGAACCATCAATATCTACCTGTTTTTATTTTTTATGATTTATCTTTAATTTCATCCCACCTCTGTGACAAACCGGCAGCCTGTCCTTAATCGGAAGTTGCTGCGCAATAAACAAGAGTGTCACTCGGTGCTAGTGGCACTAATAAATAAATAAATAAATAAATAAATAAATAAATAAATAAATAAATAAATAAATAAATAAATAAATAGGTAAATAAATAATTAAATAAGACTATATTATCTAAATTTAAGCTCGGTACGCGGTTTCATGACTGAAAAACAAAGAAATTGGAAAATAAAGGCACTACGACGTAGGGGTGTTCTCTCCGCCCTTGTCCGGCGGAGCAGCCTTTTTTTCGTCAGCAGCGATGTGTATCAGTACCTAACGCACGCATTTTGAATATGCAGTGGGCTTTAAGCCGCATCATATGAGCATGACGCAGAACAAAAGGAAATAGCGTTGTGGGAACGTTCTCGGAGCTTTTCAAGTATACTTTCTTTTTTCTGGATTCGTTCTAATGCCTCTTTTAATCACAGGTACGCTACAAACCACAAGAGTGAGAAAGAGAAAGCGAAGAGAGGAAAGGCAGGGAGGTCAACCAGGTGAACGTCCAGTTTGCTACCCTACACAAGGAGTAGGGAAAAGAGGGAATAAAAAGAGGAAAAGAGGAAGCGAGTGACCATTGTGTGTGCAGCGAAGCACCATGACATCAAAGTCAAGGCCCATAGCTAGTGATGTGCGTTGAAGACATCTGACATGAACCAAGGGCCAGTGGTCGTTGCGTGAATACGAGACTGCGGGTGAGCCATGGGGCTTACTAGAGACTTGCAAGCACTGGATTAAGAGCATCCAGTACTTGCACTGCACTTCGCGCGGACGGAGTTTGCAGCTTGCTTAAGAGTATACGAAGGGTATTTATAAGGGACCGAAGTATCACAACCACTTGCCGGTCTTCTGCGGGCAATTTATCGGGAGTTGGCATTATGGAATCTACCGCGGTGCACTGTATCCTTTGATGTGACTGTGGTGGCGGCTGTGGCATCGGTTGTGGCTGCAGTTGTGGCCTCGGCGGTGGCTTCAACTGTGGCGTCGGCTGTGGCATTGGCTGTGGCATCGGCTGTGGCATCGGCTGTGGCGTCGGCTGTGGCGTCGGCTGTGGCGTCGGCTGTGGCGTCGGCTGTGGCTATGGCTGTGGCTTCGGCTGTGGATTCAGCTGGGGTATTCACTGTGGCTTCGGTTGTGGCTTCTGCTGTGGCGGCGGCTATAGCTTTGGTAGCGCGGGCCAGGCTTCAGTATTGGTGTTCTCCGGCACGACCTTGTCAGAGTCAGACTCGACTACGCCTGGCTTAGGGAGCAGAGGAGGAGGATTTGTCGGATGTGCCGCGCTCTTCACAGAGGAATCTTCGTTCTTTGAAGTCCGACGGCGTCGGGAGCGTCGCTTTCTAATGGCCGCAACAGCTTCCCGACTAGACGAATGGTCTCTTGCCATCTGCTTCAAGACCGCCCTTTCTTTCCTCATTTTAGGGCAGTCATTTGAGGTAGCATCATGGGATGCAATGCAATTGTGACATTTGAGAACCGTGGCTACACAGGAGTCTGCAGCGTGGGGCTGTGCGCAGCGCAAGCAAACTTTCGTGCTCTCGCACACAGCGCTCACGTGTTCCAGCATCAGGCAGTTGCGGCATTGGAGTGGTCTTTGGATAAATGCACGCACGGGGTGTATAAAGTGGTCCACCTTGACATGTGAGGGAAGAGCTTCGCCCTTGAAAACCACCTTCACAGAGCTGGATGTGCCGAGTCGAGACTCTTGAGCGATGGCGCAGCCATCAACGGCTGGCTTAATTAAAATCGGCAAGTCGGCGCTGGTGATGGAGGCGTCCACGTCATTGATGACACCTGTAGTGGTATCACTGTCCAGAGGAATGTACGAGCGGACCTTCATGCCGCCAAGTTCCGTATGTTTTCTCAAAGTGATCCGTGCCGTCTCATGTACAACGTCAGTAGCCAAGACATTTTTTCGTGTGTTGACTCTGACATCAATGACTTGATTTGGCGCCACCGATTTGAGAAACACCGAGACAGACTGTCTGTTAAGTCGCCTCAGGTTGTCAGTAGCGAGTTCTGGTACAAATAGAATTGTACTGACTGCGCTACTCCGAGTTGGTCCTGCAGTCGAAGTGCTTGATGACAGGTAAGCCCTGGTGTTTCTTCGTTTCGCCTTGCGGCTCCTCACAAGCTGAAAGTCGTCATCAGAGAAATCCTCACTGCTGAGTGAGTAGACACTGGTATCGCCGTTATCGGTGTCGATCTGGAGGCCGGTCCGCTTCCTAGACGCAGCCGCCGCTGAAGTCGCCATCCCCAGCAGAGGCGCGGGGACGTCAACTTGCATCCGTGCAACAATCTATGACGGCTCTCCGGAGATTTACAGAGAAATCAGGCAAAAACAGCAGAGCTATAGAAGCAGCGTTCTGGCTCGCAGAAACTTCGTCTTCGTCCCTTCGCGTTTTCAGAAGAAACCACAAGGTAGCTGAAGCTTCCATGACGCTGCGAAAGCTTTCATTCCCAGCCCGCTCCTCTGGTTTTGAAGCAGCCGCTCCGGCAACTTTACATGTGCTATCACCAGCTTAGCACCAATAAGTTGTGTCATTAAAATGCTTGCCAGCTGCCATGCGACATCCACAGCGCTTTGCGGCATAGTATCTTAATGCCAGAAAAAAAAGCTTGCAGAGCCCACCTCACGATGACTGTCGACGGTATGATGTGCTAGCATTGAATCGCTGTAGCCGAACAACATATTTCCACCATCGAAACGAGTGATGTATGAGGCTTTTACTGCAGCGGGACTCATCTTTAGCACTTCCCTAACAACACTGGGCACTATCTAGCACAGCCCCGGCGAAACCCTGGGTCGTATCCGAAATGCACGGCGCACCGGTGCGTGCGAGCGTTGAGAAACGTGTCAAGCGGCAACAGGGCTCCTCTTTCGCACTTCCTCTTGGACACGAGGCGTCATATAGTGGCCCAGCCTAGAAGTCCACGCGTGTCCTCCAAGACAAGAAGCGTGGCATGCCAGTATCGGCAAACGCTTTGATTTGTCCCCTCTCTTGGCGTGCACCCAGTGACACATTACATAGTGACACATACCCAGTACATTCATGGTGCAGCTCACTAAAGTGTTGGCGTGAAAGGTGTTCGTACTATAGCGCCACATTCTCAGTGGATTTGTAGAGCAGCCTGCCAGTGCTTCACGTTGCCGTTCTTGGGGAATCCTCGTGACGTGGTTTCCATTCATCTGAGCACCGCAGAAATTTAAGAGATCTTTAACACAGCCCACAGCAGCTTCACAGCGTTCTCGCATCCAGCAAGTTTCTGTCCGCTGAAGAACTTGGCGACCGATTCCCTAGTAGACTTCTTCGCCGAATGAGGCAGCTGCTCGGATACAGCGCGATATACATCGACGACATGCTGTTGGGTGAATTCTTTTTGCAACGACTCCTGGCTCACGTGCAGAGGGTCCTAGCGACAGCTTCTACCATGGACCTTACCGTACTTGCCTTGTTGGCCGACAAACTCATGGAAGTAGCCACCGCAACCATCGCAGCCACCACATCTTCTCCTGGTGACAATACAACTGCCGTACAAACCTTACCCTGCCCTTCAGCAGCGCAATCTTCGCTCGATTCCTTGTGCACGTAAGCGCCTGTAACGCCTAATCTGTGCAGCGCAACATTGCTTCACGTCTTTTTGTCGCCCACGCAGCCGTAGTTCCAGCAAATCAAGACGCACTGGCACCCGCCATCAAACCTCACCTACAACCTCTGGCGTTTGCTACTACCGCCGTTTTGGAAACGACGCTCGTCACTGTTCGCGTCCATGCGCTTGGCAGGAAAACGGGCCAGCGGACCTCGAACGATGACGAGTGGTCCGGCCCAACACACAAGTCGCGTTTTTCTATGTGACGGACAGATTTACGGGACAAAACGAACAATCGTTCCCACTTGGATCATGAGAATGTCGCGATGCGTACTTAAGTGTCACTCCTCAACGAGCCCCTTTCACGTCGACGTGGGTCAATGTAAGATGTGGCACAGGGTAGGTACCGCTGTTCGAAGAAACACTCTGGCGCTGAGTTCGAGCACTGGACATGTGCCACCGCCCTTGGGTGGTCTTCGATGAACCTCTTGGGATTGAACCTCTTGGAGACATGGGAAAGTGGGTATGTGCCAATGGCTGTGCACCGCTCTTTAATTGATATCGTTGACGTCAACTTGCGTAACTAGGTATATGCAACATCGAATGTGCTGTTTTACAATGATGAAAATTATCCCTTAATTTATCCGATCCTGAGCGAAATCAAGCCCACGTGACAAAGGTCGCTCAAGGACAGCAACCCGATGCATTAGCCGCCTGCACCACAAGTTCACTGCCCATTTGCAGCTTTTCAAATATCGGCTTTCGCGCCAGCGCTTCAGCGAACTGCGCCATGATTGCACTGGGTAGGTGCAATTTTTCAATGAACGACTCGCCCTGTTTAGTGACTGAGTATGTGGCACTGAGTGTCTGGCACGCGCAGCGGCCCGGGCTGTGGCGCTAGATCGCGCCGAGTTTTCTTAGAGATGCGCGAAAGAGCAGTCGCTGCAGTTCACGTCTCACACCTAACTCGTTTCGATGGTGGCACTGCGTTGTGTACCTAATTTGAGTCAAAACTAAACGCATTACCGTCGACACTCATGGTGAGATGGGTTCTGTCTAAATATTTGATTCAGATGGTGTCGAAGGCAAGTGCACATTGAATGAATATAGCGACAATAAGCTGATGAAAAGATATACTTCTATGCATGATTGTGCGTATTGTTTTTTTGCTGAAATTTTTGTAAGCGCGTCGAACGCACAGCGTGACTTATACATCCGTAAAAATATTTCTGCATAAAATCGGACTAAAGGTGCCTGAAGTAACATAAAAATGCTAGTCGCATAATAGTTTTTCAAAATATTAATATATATTTTAGGAATATCCAGCACCCGCTAAGCTCTCGGTGCATAACATAGTATGGGCAAACTGCCTTCAAATATACTCGTATTACGAGTATTACCTGTAGTGTACGAAGCTTTATTTGTGCCCACGAATTTCAGATAGCCTGTCTGGAGATACCATAAACGAGCGCTTAGCCGTTTCATGCAACTGCGAAGAAACGCATAGTATTCAGTTTTTCTAATCTTGTGACCTCTAACGTTTGGAAATCCGTCCTGCGAAAGCCATACGCATGAAGGAAAGTTCATGAAAGGGTAAACTGTCATCCAACCGACCGTAGCATAAATTTACAAGCGGACACGCACGAGAGTTTCTCAGGGAAGAAACTTCACGGAGAAAAAGAAGTAATTCTTCTGTTCCGCTTTTGTGGGCTTTCACAGATGTGATTTACCATATCTTGTGTCCCTGTGTTTCTACTTGTCCAATAAGTCTTAGCCCTGCGATCTACCAGCCTCCTGTTTAGTTCAGATGGTTGAGGGACCACTCATATAAAGAGTTTTGTCCCCTATTTTAACGTCGGACGAGGACAAATTTTTCTCCAACTGCAAAACTGACCTTCTGCGAGACCAGTGCGGGATATCCTTTGTGCTAATTCCGTGGGAATTACATGTAATATTTTGCGTCTCTTGAGCCTAGCACTGGACTATTTGCCAGCCTAGCTTCCTGGTTACGTCAGGCAATAAATAGAAGAAAAGCTTCAGGTTAGCTCAGCACCATCAAGTAGAGAAATATCAAGCAATGTTAAGATTATCGACGATCAAAATGAAATAAGAACTTAGAAGCACTGAGTAAACACGGATACTGGTCCAGTTCTTTTTGATCGGACACGTTGCTCTGTGGAGGCCTGGATTAGCCGATGCACAGACTGACCATGCGTTCCATAAAGCCCACCTGATGCTGCCTTCACCTGATTCCCTTGCTGACTTCATTGAATGGAATGCTGAGGCACCACAAGAAAGTATACAACGTGCCTTGCACAGGAGCCACCTGACCAGCATGGTGACGTTGGCGGACACATAACGGCACTGCGATAAAAGCAACCGCTTTCGCGACATACCTTTCAGTGTACTTGGAAACGGATTCAGGCCTTTTTGTATGCGAATGCGTCAAATGAGCGAAAAAGCCGGCATCTACCGCCTCGGCCATCGAAACGGCACCCAAATTCCCATTGGCTGCGACGCCACGTTATTAGCGCGCCTCGACGGAGCAGAGCGGGCGAACGGCAACCCCTGCTGGTCGTTAGCGCGCCAGGTGTCGCGTGAGAGGAGGGGTCATCGTCGCGACCCCACGTCACCCTCGCTCTCGAAAGCCGACGCTCAGTCTGTGTCTCTCTCTCTCACTGCCACTGGCCTTAGCTGCTGCGTGCGCCCGCCGGCTTTAGTGGCCGCTGCTGCTTTCTCGGTTTCTCGTCGTGCAGGATGTCGGTGGCATACGCCGTTGGCACCGCACGCTGCTGGTGCTTGCTGGATAGTAAGCTATGATGTAATAGTTAATAGGCATGATGTAATAGTTCAGCGGAAATCCGCTAGGTGGAGATAAGTAATTAAAGAGAAACTGAGACTTCCACCCAAATGTAGCAATTCGCTACTATGGAAACCCAACTGGGTTCCTCGAAAGAAAGCCTCGCAGTTGAAGAAAAATTCGTCCTGGTCCGGGACTCGAACCCGGGACCACCGCCTTTCCGGGGCAGCCGCTCTACCATCTGAGCTAACCAGGCGGCTTCGAGTTGTCGACAAATTCGACTTCGCCCTGCCATCTGCTAGCCGCCTGGTTAGCTCAGATGGTAGAGCGGCTGCCCCGGAAAGGCGGTGGTCCCGGGTTCGAGTCCCGGACCAGGACGAATTTTTCTTCAACTGCGAGGCTTTCTTTCGAGGAACCCAGTTGGGTTTCCATAGTAGCGAATTGCTACATTTGGGTGGAAGTCTCAGTTTCTCTTTAATGACATACGTGCTACATTATGCCGTTCTACAGTAAATGACCAGGCAAAAAGGACGCACGTATTATTGTCATTTGACAAACTGAAAAAGAACGCAAACCATTTGCCGAGAGTAAGGAACATATCTGCAGAGTCGAGCAAACAAAACCTATAACTACCGCAGATGTGGACCCGGTTTCTTGGGATGGTACGTGACGCCCAAGTGCTAAGTTTATCAGAGCTCTATCGCTGAACTCATGGAGCGCAGTCCTCAAATTCAGCTGTCTTGAAAGCATAGCTACCTTCATCAAATGCATGTCACAGTTATCAAAAAAAAGCTGGCTTCACCAAGGCGTGCAAGATTCCGAAGTGCTTGATTTGAGGGGGGGGGGGGGCTGCCTCAATAAAATCTAACATAAATTTAACCCTTTGAGGTACACAGGACACATATGTCCCCGGAACTAAAACCGATGTATCTAAGGGATAGCGGCGTGGATGACCATATAACTTCCGCATACGTCTCTCTTGGGCTGGCTATAGCGGAAAATCACATTTCCGTCGGCAACACTGGCACAGAAATTCCGCCAAAAGAGGTGATTCTAAAGCGGGAGTGCAGCGTTTTTCACCCGGAAAAGTAAGTGCACTTTCTTTAATTTGCCGTGTGTTATCAGTCAAAATTTGAGAGAAATTGTTTTGTTAGATTTTAAAATTACCAACATAACCGAAGCAACGGCTAAATAAGCGTGCATCGTACTTTAATTGGAGAAAAACTTGCTTAGGACATATGTGTCCCTATTTACCACGAGGGAACTTCGGTTTTGCTTTGAATGCGCTGGCGTGAATGCCGCTGCTACCATATTGTCTTAGCAAATGCCGCGAAAAAAAACATTTGATGGTATTTTTGTCTTTTTCTGTGCGCTTCTGTGAGTTAGCGCTCTTATTTTTCCTAACCGCCGCTTTTGGCTCGCAGGAGGATAGCTGCTAAACGGCGCAAATTTCTAGTGTCGGAGGAAGAGATCTACAAAATCGTGGTCGCTGATGACAGCGATGATGGAACCACATTACAGCTTAACGGGGAAGATTTGAAATTTTTGGACGAAAGACGTGAATAACGTTGGGGCAGAGATGGACATTGAGCACCCAGACAAACCACAGCCTTCAAATCATCCAAGTAAACGCATCAGGCGGACGGTGTCTCTCCCGACAACTACACCGCCCATCAGCTCTACTGACGTGCGTCCGGCTGAAGCCACAAAGAAAATCACCTGGAAAAAGTCCTACAGAGCCACGAGATTCACAAATGACGCTGGAATCGAGTACGGGGTAGTGCGATGTGTACCGGACAAAGATGAAGAAAGCGTTGTGATACCTCTTCAGATTTTTTTCAGCAGTGATGAACTTCGATGCTGTGGTCTCCGACGTACTCGGGTAAGAGTACGTCGGAGACCATTGCATCGAAGTTCAAAATGGAATTGTTTTCGCAACAAACGAAGAAGTGAAAGCGTTTCTGGTAGTCAACTTAGTAATGAGTTACCACGTGTTGCCAGCTCTCAGAAACTATTGGTTAACGCTGCCTGACCATGGTGTGCCGGCCGTTGCCAGTGTGATGCTTCTTCATAGCTTTGAGCAGCTTCGCAGCGCTTTGAATTTCGCAGACGAGTCTCAGCCGAGTGGAGGGGTGCAGAACTTTGACAGAGCCTATAAAGTGCGACCTCTTATCAACCATTGCAATGAGGCGTTTCAAGCTGCGCTTTCTCCGACAAAGCAGCAGTCTGTCGACGAACACATGATCAAATTAAAAGGCCACAACATCATTAAACAATACATAAAAACAAACCGATTCGCTGGGGCTTCAGGATGTGGTGCTGTTGCGACTCAGAGACAGGGTACTTGTTTCAATGCGACGTGTACACTGGGAAGAAGAGCGAAGGCACTACCATGGGGCTTGGAGAGTCAGTCGTGCTCCAGCTCACAGTTGAACTGAAAGGCCTTGGCTGTGAGGTTTTCCTGACAATTTTTTTCAATTCCACAGCGCTGCAAGTGGAGCTTCCCGAGCGCGGCATCAAGGCCTGTGGAACCGTGCGTGCAAACCGGAAGGGTATGTAGAGCAATTTTCCGAGTGACAAAGAAATGAAAAGAGGTGATATTGCGTCATTTAGTGCTGATGGCATTGCCTGTGTCAAATGGTGGATAACTGGGCCGTTATATTGTTATCCAACTTCATATCGCCGGTCGAAAATGTTCTTGTACAGCGGCGATGTGCTGGGAAGAAAGAAAAAAATGGATGGCCATTGTCCCTTTGTTGTTGAAAAATACAACAAATTACTGGGTGGGGTTGACCTTATGGACCAAAAGAAAGTTACCTACGAAGTGGACAGACGCTCCAAGGTCAAGTACTATTTTAGGGTATTTTCTGATCTTCTGGACATCGGTGTCAACAATGCTTACATTTGCTACATGAATCTGCCAGCAGAAAACTCTAATATTCCTGTTCTGACCTCTTTTGAGTTTCGACAGGTTGTGGCGGGCTCTCTGATCGGCAGCTTTTCTAGTCGGCAATGAGGCTTGACAGGTATCGTGCAGACACAGAGACGCACCGCGGCGTTGATGCATCCCGTGGCTCTATCGCACCAAATAGTCAAAGGAGACTCTCGCAAGCTCTGCGTAAATTGCGCAAAGTCGAAGTTTGAAAACCGCCAATTCAATTGCTGCACAGTTTGTGCAGTTCCCTTGTGCTTTACGGCGGCAAGAAATTGTTTTTTGATTTTCATACCGCAAACAAGTATCGACCACAGCTTGAGCCAGTTGGCTCCCTTAATGTACATAGGGACGTATGTGTCCCAACCTATAACTTATTCTGCACAGTTATCTTATTCATTAGTTTTTTGTTGTTTGGAAGGCCGAAATAAACGACAAACATCTTCATATCAAAATTCGCGTCCCTCGTTTTCTTGTGTACCTGAGGGGGTTAACAGGTCTGAGTACCATACCTGTTCATGAAAGCGTCTGGTGTAAACTTACCATGCAATGAAAATGCGTACTGTTTTAATTTTCTTTGGGAGGGGGGGGGGCAAGTACCGAGCTTCCAGTATCACTTCTGAATACCACCATGTTATATGCTAGTGCACTGCAAAACGCCCTAACGCGTGTTTAAATACCACCAGCACGGGTGATTCAACTTGCCAGGAATCAACTGGACTAATATTTGGAACGACACCAATTACGCGAGCTGTGTTGTGTCACTGTTCCTTATGTATTTTACTTTCCTTTTGGTTCAGCTAGTTTCTATTCCGATAATTGATGTTGACGCTGCATGATCCACTTCATATGGCGTTCGTAAGCGGTATATTTCAGAATAGCACGCTGAACATTTAAAAAGACATTTCTGACCACAACATAATGGTATTGTCGTGTAATAGTTTAGGAACCTGTGAGCGCGGTAAACCATCGACTGCTATCATCAAGGGTACGTCACAGCACATGAAAATGCCAACGCGGAATATTTGGGAACCTGCCTTTCACAGTTTTCAATGCTCGATTATGTAAATGCATAGGGGTACGTTATAAGCAAATTTTACATTTTTGTGAGGAAAACCACCTCTGCGCGAGAAACAAACGGGTTAACAGAGAACATCGTTCAGTATTCGCGGGAAATAAAAAAAATACAAGACAAGATATTGACTCGCCATGCCGGCTCTGCAAAAGTGTACGCCCAGCGAAGCTGTTGAAAACAACCGCTACAACAGCTGAGGGGGTATGCAATGCTTTATTGCTTTAGAGTAATGGTAGTAATGGTAATTAAGAGTAATAGTATTTTGACAGCACCCCAACGCTCGTCGTATTACCGTTTCTGTTTCCCTTTGCCGCTCCTCGTATTGACGATGTTCCTCTGGAGTCTCAGCTAAGCGTTGCCAACCCATAGCGATGCTGCGACAACAATGAAATCATTTGCTAGGCTGGTTCTTTTATATACAAAAAACCTAGTGGTGTCACTCCCCACGTCGCAAGCTGCCATCGCCACGGCAACTTGCCCAACAGCAAACTTTGCGTAGAAACGTATGCGCAGAGCATTACGTGATGGGCATTGTTATCGGGAGCGCCTTATCGATTATGTGGTTCGGATGCTTTTCTTTCTGTCCTTGTTTTTTATTGAAACGAATCATATTCTGTATGCTGTATGTGGGAATAAAAAGAATGTATGCACTTTTCGCTTCACTTGCTAAGTGCTTGAAGCCTGGTTACCCCCTGCCGCGGGTCGGCGCGGTATTACTCTACCCCCGGTATTCGGCCCATGGAAGACGCCGGAAATATGCCGACTAACGAGTGGTTAACAGATTCGCTGTAAAACCAAGCGTAACCTACAAAATCTTGTACGCATTTCGGAAGATGAAATTCAGGTGGCCAAGGAACGTTTCTTTCTCTGTTACAGAGCCTTCTTACATGAAGAACAAACCCTAAATATTCTGGCGTTACCAATCGAGAGGAGCGGCATGCTGCATCACAAATAATGTTTCGAACGAAACTATTGTTCAACCTGATGTTGTAGCTACCCAACTCGACGTAACTTTTAATCGGTATTTACCAGGACCTGCTTTTAACGGCTTCATGCCAAGTTATGAGTTCGATATTCCGATGCCTGATATAAGATCACAAGGCGTTTTTGCTACCTGCAGAAACTGGAGGTGAAAAAGCCCTGTGGTCCTGACCATATATTGACACACTATGACAACACATTTTTGTAGAAACGCGCCCGTTGGTTGCCGAAGTCCCTCTGCATAATTTATAGGCGTGACGGTTGGCTAAGGTAATACCTGTGCACAAATCTGGCTCAAAACATGGGATAAATAACTAGACATGTTTCGGTAACTTGTGGATGCTATGAATTGAGGATATTATTTATAAGGCCATAGTGTTTCATTTAGAGAATGACCTGTTATACAACCGGCAGCATGGCTTCCATTCAGGTTTATCAACTATTACTTAATTAGCTGCTATAACCCACGGTATTTCTGAAGCCAAATAGACGCTCTTTGGAGTCGGATAACCGAAGACCCAAATAAACGCTCAAAGCCATTTGATTTCGTTTCCTATCTGAGTATAATTAATAAGCTAACTGCCACTGGCATATACGAGAACAGTCTCACGGATTAAGAATTAGCTCTACAACAAAAAGCTGAGCGTCACTTTGAACGATTATGCGTCTGATTACCCTAAGGTTTTTTTTTTCTGGTGTACCACAGAGCTCAGTTTTGACGCTCCTCATATTCCTAGTCTACATGAATGATATTCAGTCCTGCGTTTATCGGTCTGTTCAAACGCACTAATTCGCCGATGATTGTGATTTGTGCTGAAATTGTACCGGAATTAATCAATTCGAGCTGAACGATTCATTTGCTTCTATGAAAATTTTGGGTAATAATAGGAGGATGAAATTAATAGAGCACAGCCCTCTTGAATCTCATTCTCTCACAACCATATCCGGTTTAGTTTCGTATTCTGCAGGTAATGTCCCGTTCAGAAAATGCAATGAAGACGCATATCTGAGGCCACTCTCAAGGAAATTAAACTGGGAATCCCATATAATACAAGCTTTGATTGAATAATATATCAAAAAGGAGAAAGTGAATCTGCATTTCCTGAGAAGGAAACTTCAAAACACATCTCCTAGGGTTAAATGAAATGTGTATAGAACACTTATTAGACCAGCTTTAGGGTACGCGGACATAATTTGGGCCCAGCACGAGAATTATTTACCGGAACTCTAGCATTGGTTAGGTTAGGTTACCTTAAACCTAACGTAAACCTAGCGGGGTACCTAGCACTGAGATTCATATATTCACAATATTCACGTCAAACAAGCGTCACGAGGCTTCACTGCAAGACTAACATCGAAGTACTGGCTCAACGCAGAACGCTTTCCCGACTAAAGTTTCTATATTTGCATTATCACGACCCTTATCGAATACCGCAGCCATCTTACATTCATGCGCCATTCGGACATTGAACCCGAACGAATCACAATAAATGATTCGTCAACAACTCCTCAATTAGCGGCAAAAGCCCAGTAATAACAACAGTCGCAAATACTCATTCTTGTCATACTCTTTTTCTCATTAGAACATGCTGCCTGCCGATATTGTAAACTGTGCTTCAATCAAAGTAATCATTTCTCGTATTAAAATTTATAATTTGAATGGTAAAATTGAGGCAGATCCCACTTACTGTGGGAATGTAAACTGTGCGAAGCATTTTGCAGGTAGCTGACTATGGCATCGACCCTGCGGCGGCGCGCCCTGACAGGCTCTTCGACTCTCTCGATGACTTCGAGCAGGCACTCGCTGTGGCGCTCGGACATGGTGAGGGTCAGAAGAAATGTGAGCTTGCCTATCGGCTCAATAGTTGCGAACACGTTCTCTTTCCTCAGCGCCAAGTAGTACCCCAGTGGTACGCCATCCTCGAGCTGCTCAAGTGAACCTATGAGGAACGCAATGGGCAAGTTCACGCATTTCTCGACGAAGCTGCGCTCTTCCAAAAGCTTCTTTTTGAGCGTCAGGAGTGGGTTGGCGCACACGAGGTAGGAAACTTGCTTTTGAATCGCTGTTCGTTCAGAGGCACCGCAATTGACTGAAGCCCCGCAGGTCTGCAGAAAGTCAATTCCTAATATAATATCGTGAGTGCAGCGTTCCAAAATCGCAAGATTGGTTGAATAACAGTTGACCGCCAATAAGACAAACACAGCCCAAGCACCAAGAGGACGCAATATTTCACTGCTTACTCCACAGAATTTAGCATGCGTGTGGAGGGAAAACATCACTGCGTCGAAGACGGTTCTTGAAAGAAAGGTTCATAACTTATCTCATAGCCCCGGTGTCCACCAAGGCCATTGTGCATATACCATCAATTCTCACTTCCACTTTGTTTCTCAGCATTGTAACCGGTAGAGGTATCTGTGTCGTGTCGAGTCTCGCGACCTCACCTTCATCGGCCGCGCATTCTAGTTTCCCGATAGTGGTGGTGAGAATTAACGTCGCCTGGGTGAAGGAGAGCGACGTTGACATGAAGACGGTGCAGTGAGACTGCGGTCTGAAACGCTGTGGTGATTCCGTAGTGGACTGTTCATGGGAAATGTCGTCGATGAACTAAAGGAGTGTTCAGGCCAGGAATTATTACGATGTTCGGTGCCATAGGACGTTGGCTGTGACTCGTACCACCTCGGTGCCCAACAACGTTGCCGACAGAATCACGCGATGTGTCCTGTGACACTGCAACTCTTGACAAACGGCAGGCGCGCGGCTAACAATCGGGTAGGATGGGTATGTCCGTTGCTTCGAGTAGGCCGTTGCCGAACAACGGGCATATCCCTCACCACGCTAGTTGCCGGTTTCCCGGTGATAGTTCTGTTTCGTTCTCATTGGCCTTCTCGATCGGTACTCCTCGACAGTTGTTGCGGCGATAGAAAGCGCTGGTGGAGGATTGTACGAATGTTGACCATCACAGAACTCGGTGTTCAATTCTGTGCAACGAAATAGCCACTCTCTAGCAATCTGTCTAGTGGCCTTCGTGAGCTGGACTGATGGAAATTCATCTTCAATGCTTGCAACAGTTCTTACGTTTGCTAGCCCGCCAAGCTTTGGGGTTATACGGCGCAGTTTGAGAGCCTCAAAGGTATGGCAATGAAGTATTACGTCGGCGACTGAGCTAAGGTTCTCTTTACCAATAAGGAAGTTGTAAAGGTCTAGGATTTCTCTCAATTTGAAGAGAGAAAGAGTGAAATTAGTCAAGAGAAAACAGGCCAACCTAGAGGCAGTAAGGGTAAAAGCAGACCAATTCAGGCTGGTGCTCACAAACAAATATGCAGCTTTAGAAAAAAAAGATAAAGACGACATAGAGGTAATGAATGAAACCGTAACTAGGTTGATCTCAGAAGCAGCAATTTAAGTTGGAGGTAAGGCACCAAGGCAAACAGTGGATAAGCTCTCCAAAGAATAAAAGACCTAAAAAACGACAAAACATGAAAGTGTCCAACTCAAGAGATCAGATAGAATTCGCTGAACTCTGAAAACTGATCAACAAGAAGAAAGTACGGGATATTCGAAATCATAACGTGGGAAAGATTGAGGAAGCCGTAAAATATGGACGCAGCATTAAATCAGTAAGCAAGCTTGGCATAGTCCAAGGTAAGATGTATGCACTGAAAGTTAAGCATGGTAATATCATCAGCAATTTCGATAACATAGTAAAGCAGCGGAAGAATATGTACTGACTGCCACAGTAA
>NC_051158.1:74708590-74738765 GCF_013339745.2 Dermacentor silvarum
GGTTGATCAACTCAGCGTCGTGCTCCTTTTCTTTTCCAACCCTGACCGGAAGCACGTTCACCAGTCATCGTTCTCACTCACGCGTGCGTGCAACAATGTTATTTCAGTCAGTGTAAATATATCAAACATGTGCATTGATTATAATCGCGGTAGGCGAACTTGAAAGGTGTTTATTCATTCAGCTCTATTTATTTTCCATTACCCAATACTTTGTGCGGGACATATGGGATTACGAATTTTTAGGTACTTGCAACATTTATGTTGGAGCACAAGGATAAAAAGTTTGGGAAACGTCAATTCTTTTTTCAAATATTACCTTGCATGGGTGGAATGTATTTAGGTTTGGCAATATTCATTACTAGTCAAGCACGATCGCAAAGCATCGTTTTAAGATATTCGTCGAGGCCGAAGCATTCATTACTAGCCCTGTGCTCAGCGCCGCGATTGTGATGTAGCTAAAGCACACATTTTAAAGCTATTAGTCTTCTTCAGGAACATATGACCCAGTTCGCGGTATGTGTCTGTGCATCTTTATATATATATATACAGGGTGTTTCAGCAAACACTTTCAAAAATTCTTAAAGGTTCCCTGCGGCAGATAGCACAATTCTAGTTCATGAGCTGGTCTACTCGAAGAAGCGGACATTACATGCACAAAAAATTTAAATGAATAATCGAATAATTAACAGGAATTGACTAATTAAGTTTTTAACTAATTAGGTGATGGCCCATATTGCAATTTACAAATTGTAGCCGTGCAGTTCGCAAGGCGGATCCACTTGGAATGAATTCTCGGTATGACACCAGTTTCGAGATCTTAATTCCCGAACTTTGCGGAGAAATACATTGGCGTTCCAGTTAGGTTCTTAAGAAAACGTCGCTTTATGCATTGAAGCACAAAATTAACTGGAACGCCAATGCATTTCTCAGCAAAATTCGGGAATTACTATCTCGAAACTGGTGTCATCCCGAGAATTCGGTCCAAGTGGATCCGCCTTGCGAACTCCAAAGCTACAATTTGTAAATTGCAATATAGGCCATCACGTATTTAGTTAACAACTTAATTAGTGAATTTTTGTTAACTATTTGATGATGCATTTCAATTTCTTGTGGAAGTAATGTCCGCCTCTTCGAGAAGACCAGCTTACTAACTAGAATTAGACTATCTGCCACAGGCAACCTGAAATAAATTTTCAAAGTGTTCGCTGAAACACCCTGTATATATATATATATATATATATATATATATATATATATATATATCAGTGAAGTAAAGAGTAACCGGAGCCGGCACAGTAGTAGTTCAAAAAATAGCACGTAGGGAGAACATAACAAGACCTTACTGACGTTTCGGCCGGGGTCCGGCCTTCATCAAGAGTGCGTGTACACGCACACAGAGCTCAATTTATACCTTTTTGCCGTAAGGGTGAAAAGAGACAAGAAAAAAATCCAAAGTGAAAATAAAATAAATACAAAGTAAAAAAGAATACAACGAACACGTAAATGGAAAACTGCGCGTGCACAGAGTGGAATTATTTAAAAAAAAAAGTGAATACGACAAGGCTGTGAAAACAAGCTTCTAAATCGTGAGTAGCCCATGACCACAGGTGTGCACAGATTTCGTGTCGTCATGGATGTCAACACGTGCAATGACTCATGTCAAAGTACAAAACGATGGGCATGTCACTGTTCGCGCCACCTACGGTTACATGGACTTGCCTGTTGGACTTGAACTGCACACAGGTGTGACCCTGACATTGTCGCAGCTCCAATATATATATATATATATATATATATATATATATATGCATGTGTGTGTGTGTGTGTGTGTGTGGTTTATGTCGCAACGTGAAGTCGAGCATTAGCCCCAACTCCCTTGAGAACTGATATGGGTGCACGCACGTGTTCGTGGTATAGCAAATCGAATGTAGAGAACCGAGAACTACACTGAGAGAGCTCTCTCTCAGTGTAGTGTCTGGAAGCGTTTCCAGCTGTTTGAACGGTTCAGCACAATGCGTTGGCGGGCTAGTTGGTGCGAATCCATAATTACTTGTTTAGCGCAAAAACAACGGACACGTGAAAGACGACAGGACAAGGCGCTATTGACAAGAAGAACATGCGCAGTGAGCACCATGCGCGGCAACCACCACAACATCTGATCGCCAGTGTGCACTCATGACACATAATCAAAAAAAAAAAACATATTTTTCCAACATAATCAAAAAAAAAAAAAAGCAAGGCACACTAATGCACTGCGAACCCAGTGAATGTATGAAAAAAGCTTCAGATAATTCTCGGGCGGTGGTATCACGTTTTTTTTTCTCAAAATCGTAGTATCATGAAACGTAGCTTTGCACTTGCATATTTTGCAATGTTGAGCTAAATGGGAACCTGTGCCTGCCGGTATAGATCGCTTGTGTTCTCTAAGGCGCTCGTTAGCACAGCGGCCTAACTGCCCTACGTACACTTTGCCACATGACAACGGAATCTTATATACTACACCGACGCAACAATCTACAATCTTCGCGTTGCCCCTCGTCCTGTCGTCTTTCACGTGTCCGTTGTTTTTGCGCTGAACAAGTAATTATTTTTGAACGTTCTTGACACATGCTCCCTATTATGCGTTTCAAAGTGGCAACAAAACGCTCAACGAGACCGTTAGACATTGTGTGGTATGGTGAAGTGGACATCTGCTTAAAAAAAGCATTCGACTAAACTCTGTCCTAACCACCAATACGAATCAAGAACAGTGATCACTAGTGATTTCGCTTGGTATGGCAATGCGGGAGAGCAGTGGCAAGAGTTCATGCGCCACTTGCCTGGATTCGATTGACGATAGTGCAACCACATCGAGACACCGCGTTGCAAAATCCACTTTTCCCCATATGTAACCATGTATTTTATCCGTGGTTGGGAACAGTGGAGCGATGATGTCATTATTAAGCCTCGTGAGTGATCTCTCCAGAAGAGGTAGAGTGCCCAAGGGAGCGCGTCCCACGTGATGTTAAGGAACTGTTCATTGACATATGTCATACATTACACACTGTTCTGCTTCTGACTGGATGCCAGGCCAGAAGAGGTCCGCAGAGCGTCTGTTTATACTCCTCATGATGCATTGGGGGTTCCTTTCGGCGTTGGCACGATTCGTAAGCAGTAACGTAGCGACAAACGGAGTGGTAAAGACCGCGCCAGAAGAAGCGACGCCGAACGCGCTCGTAGGTCAGGGAAACTCCAAGGTGACCAGTGGTCGAGTCGTCATGGAGCTGGCCGAGAACGCTCAAGCGCAGATGCGTAGGAATGAAGAGCAACAGCTCGCGTCCTTCCGGAAGGACGTTGGGGCGATATAATGTGTCATCTTTAAGCACGAAGAGGCGAAGAGACGGATCGGTTGCTGTGGAGTCCCGCTTCTGAATAAGCTCACGTAAGATGGGATCACGCAGCTTTTCATCACAGCATGGTGGAGGTGAACGAGAGGGTCGGCGTCGTGGTGAGAGCAAGCGACTGTACTGGGCGGCGGTCCCAGTGTTCTTAGCAAATGTTTCTGGATCAGCTTGGGGTGGTACGTGGTGTTGACTTCGGGATGGATAGTGGAAGCTGGAGGAGCTTGGTCGAGAAGGCGAGGGCCAAGGACTTCGGCAGTAGCATGAAATGTGTTCAACACGTCCACATCGGAAGCAAATTGGCTTATCGTCCGGCGTCCTCCACACATTCGCATAGCGATAATTCGGAGTAGGTCAATGGTGTTGGATAGGGTTTAAGGTGGCCGAAGGGTAAAGGTCAGGATGGTTGACAGAGCAGATGTTCTGAAGGCCCACGTTTACCAGTTCTTGACAAACGACGGATTGTATAAGTGAAATGGTCAGTTGGGCATCACTGAGCTCCCCTCGCATGAAATGTGCGGGCTATGCGGCTTCGATTTCGCGTCAAACGATTCGGGTGATAGTCTCCGACGTGGAAGGCTGAGTCGTCATACGAGCGTCCTCACACGTTGATGTCGCTGCCGTGTTATGGAGGCGGGTGAAGTGGTGGGCAATAGGTCGGCTTTTAGCATCTTCGAAGCGTCAGCTGCCAGTAACGAATCTCGGTGACTGTCGAAGAGTTTTTAAACATGATCAGCTGAAACGTGTTGTCCGTGATCTCATTCAGCACGTGCGCGACCTTTCAGCGTCTGTCATCTCTGCGTCAACTTTTCGGCAAAGCGCCAGCACATCCTGAATGCACGTCATGTACGACTCGGTAGGCGTCTGCACACGCGAGGCAAGTTCTTTCTAGGTTGCACGCTGGGAGCCTGCAGGCTGGCAAAACAACCCCCGAAGTTTAGTCTTACATACGCTCCAGCTTGTGATGGCCTCTTCGTTGTTATCGAACCAGGCCTTCGCAGTTCCCTTCAGATAAAATAGGATGGTTGCCAGCATCAAGGACGTGTAATGTGCGCTGACGCATTCATAGAGGCGAATCCACTCGTCGACGTTGTCAACATCGGTGCCTGAAAAGATCCCCGGGTCACGGGGTGTAGCCAGGATGACGGCTGACATGGCGGCTGCCGGTGACGCAGTTTCACCGCCTGTAGACATGCCTAGCGTGGCGATTTGACGGCCGCTACGGAGCCCCGTCTTGCGTCAGATACTCCGCACCTCCACCAAGATGCTACGGGGAGGCAGACATAACAGGAAAACGTATTTACAAAATATTTACAAGGCGACGAAGCGCTGAACAATGTGGGCGAGAGCGCGCCATATCAAAAATGTCTTCTGCATCGACACTCCTCTTGAGGAATAATGCCATAACAATATTAACTGCCTTCAACTTGAAAGGCTGAAAATACTTCTCTCTCGTTTTATTACCGTGTAGGTGGGTGGGTACATTCCGTCTTCTTGGAAAGAAGCTATTTTTCCCCTGTGCTAAAATAAGGCAAGAAAATTTGATTATGCAGCAGTCACCGACAAAGAGCATTTATAAGTTGTCTGTGCAAGCTCTTTGAAAAAATGGTAATCGGGCGCCTAAGCTATATTTTAGAAAATAGGAAATACTAGATCGTCTCCAATGTGACTTTGGAAGAGAAAGAGAACTGAATGACACACTACTTTGTTCGCAATGCGCTAAGCATTACAGATGCATCCGCAGCGTCATTTTCATCCGCGAGAGTGATCATTTGGCATACTCGCCAGCACCACGCATCTGCCTGTAGCCAAAAGACACGCGCTCTCATTGCTGGCCAGGACGAATGCCGCTGTTGCGTCTCCGTTATGCATTACGCGTTTGCTCGTGCTTTCCATATACGTGGGGACGATGGCAAACCTCAGCTGCCATCACATAATCCTTACAGTGGTGACCATGGACGTCCTTACGAGTGCTTCAACAAGAAGCCGCTCCGCACAACCAAATGCGGAACCCCACCTATAGCCATAGACCAGCCGCCCGAAGCAGAATGGCAGCCTCCCGATCTGTACAACTCGTGGCGTCTGTGAATGTGCTTCTCCTGTCCGCACAAATATGTAGGGTTGTGCGTGCAAACAAATACAAACTTCTTCCTCAATGCCGTCAGTTCTCAGCACAGGTGATATCAACTCTTCAAAGTTGAAATCCCGGCTGACGTTTTCGCTCTGCTTTACCTCCGTATACAGTGAGGACCTCCACAATGGCCTTAAGAGCGTCTTTTTTCATGCTCTCCGGAGTACAACTTAACAATCAAGCAAGCAACACAGTGCACACTGCAACTGCTGCCGCTTCCTGAAAATGCTCCTCACAGTGCGTCGTCGTTTTTCACAAACGGCCACTGGGTGAGAGCAGCGTCCCCAAAGGCACATTTCTCGGCACACCGTCCACCAACCGGTGTCCGTATAACGATCTACATTCCACGGTAAACACTAATAAGCCTATTACCGCCCCCTTCTGGAGGTAACCCACGAAGCGCCGGTTACCCCTACATCAGATATGCTCTATGGCTCCTGTAGGTTACACTGGAACCCTGGAGCAGACCAACGTCCCAACAGCTATGAAACAGCTATCCAACCGCAGCTACCCGACAGCTATCCAGCTATCCAACAGCTATCCATTGTAACCCGCCAGACGACGGAACAAAAGTGGCTACGACCGCTATATAGGGTGAGGGGCAACTTTAGCAGTTTTTTTTAACCTTGACCTATATTCTTGTTTTTACAGTATGTCATGACTTAGAAAAAGCATATGACATGGCCTGGCCTTCGAAATTCACCTATCTTTCCCCCGTGGGTGTCAGGGGGAGCACGTTACTTACGTGCAAACGATGCCCGTCCAACCCCGCGTTCCAAGTGAGCCTGGGCAATAATTGATCAGCACACCCAAGAGACTGGTGTGCTGCAAAGGGGGCGCATAGTTTCCCTCTGTTTATTGCAAAAATGAACACCCTGCATCGAATGATTGCACGCAAAATGTTCGATTTGGCATATGTCGATGATGTGCAATTGATTTCAAATTACTGCAGTATGGCCACGGCTATGTGAGCTTGTGTACCCCCCAGGAATACGGGAATTGCGCCAGTATTTCCCCTGGTGCTTGGTAGGCTATGCTCCTGAGAAAAAAGTTAAGAAAAATAAACCTGCTGTTATGGCAACGGTTTTGCTGATGCGCCAGGGGGAGACGGTCATCCCGCTTTTCTGAAATGCGCTCAAGGAGTGTGCGATTTCCTCCGAAGACGCAAAATAAAGCTAGCACGAGTTCCGTTTGCTGCTACATTCTCCTTCTTTCTAACAGCTGTCATTTCAGCCTCTTTTTTTTTCTAATGGTCATTTCTTTTTGGTTTCGTGGATGTTCATTTGTTTAATAACTGCCAGCAGCGCATCTGACGTGAGCCAGCATGCCATAGCACGCGGCTACTGCATTTCTGTAGGACAATAGCAGGCAGTCAAACGTGCTTTGTTTCTCAATTTTATTAGCAACTTTTGTACAGTAAGAGATACGTGCAATACACTAAAGAATATTGGAGACCGGAGTATCTCGCATCTATAATACGTATAAACTGCACATTATATAGACACATTTACATAAAGCGCCTTACAATTTCTAAATGTGACAATGCTACCATGTGACAATCCTTGCATGCGACTTACTTTGCATGTGACAATCCTACCAACTCAAATGGTTTGTCGCAACAGTGATCTGTGAATAATTAGGCAAGAAAATTATCGTTAAGCGAGATCGGTCGAAAGGATGAACACAGCCTATTTCGCATGCCCAAACACAGAGGAGACAGATTCGGGGGCAATGGAGTTCTCCGCGCTGGGGCTGTGATGTGGAAAAAAGTGGAGCTAGTAAGTTATATGCTTACACATAACGCAACTGCAGGAACAAATTTTAGCACTATTTCCGCAATACAGTGCTTTTAATTTATGTAAGCCAACTTATATTTTGTTGTGTGCTTCATGCTAAAAATATGACAAAAATTTCAGAATCCAAATTCTTATTTTAACTGCTACTATAATGAAGTAACAGGCTTGGTAATGCTGCTTTCTCAACGGCTGTCTGAAAACACTGATCAGTATCTTACAGCTAAATAATCCTGATCGCTGAACTTTATTCACTTGTCAATAAGGCACTGACGGATTAGTTTGTTCTACCTTTTCGTATACTTCTTGTCTTCATAGTTCTATAGAATGCCTACTACTGGGACACGATCTTCCATGAGCATTTCCTACTCTAGAAGAATTTGTTTCGCAGAGGGGTAGCAGTACTTTGTGGGAACACCGGAGTGCGTGGCTCGCTAAGCGCCGACGTAAGGACCTTCGTTCGCATTTCGCACCAGCGCGACTTTACATGAAGGTAAATTCGCTCGTTCTGAACAAGATCTGCTCGTTTGCTTAGCTTTGAGCTAACAACCGTGAAGATCGCAAATCGCAGGTGAATATTCGATCAAGAAGAACAGACAAGCAGTTGTTCATTTTTTATGGCGACATACAACATTTCGCTGCGCAGTGTAAGATGCACCCGGTGCCGTAGTAGATAACGCAAAGAAAACAGCGGTTTCAGGGCTTTCTGCACCAGCGCAGCATTTCTTCAGTTGGTTTCCGCACCTTGTGAAGCTCTCGGCGACTTGCAATGTCCAACCGAGAACAGGCAAGCACAATGTTCACTAACTTAACCCCTCTTCTATGCAGCAAGCATTGAAGCATCTTCAGCAAAAATAAGATATCAGTTTTTTATTCCATAAAGCGAACAGCAGTCACCGAGATATAACGAAATCTAATTTCCGTCAGCGGGTCAGCTAGCACTCACTCGTCTCAGGAGCTGCTTTCGAAAGGTAGCTTCAACGTACTTACACAACACAGAGAAATGTACCGTGCACGGAATATCCTTCCTTTCGTCTTATAGCCGTTTCGATAAGGTTAGCGGCTATTCGCTACATAACTGCATAAAAAGCATGCTTAGCTTTCATAGTCTTGGAAGCGGAATAAAGTGGTCCTCCCTTCTCTTCCCGTGTTGGCCCACCATAGAGCCGCACAGAACGTCTTGTGGCCTTTATTCTGTTTTTCGTGAATTGCCGGAGCACTGGCCGATATATAACAAAATGTTTCCAACCACAGTAGAAGGCAAAGGCGTGCACGTGGTGCAGAGAGCGGCAGGAGCAGACGAACGGAACGGCAGCCGAATCGATAAGAGCGAAAGCACCGCCCGTTGGCCCAACAAGTGAAGCGACTAAGAAGTGATATAGCATGGCAAAAAATAGCCTATAAAAAGACATTTTATTTCTGCAAATATTCCATCACTTTATTATAGAGCCACATATGCAAAAGTTCTTAACTTTTTCTTTGACTACCAGTGTCATGGCGACGCTTTATTGCCAATACCGAAACTAGCCCCACTGTCCACCCGCTGGTATGGCTATTGGCGAGCGACCAGGTGCTGGTAGCAATAAATGAGTTATCTAATTTGGGAGATGAACGTGCGTTTAAAAGGAACAAACAAATATAATTGCGCGCTCTTCTCAAACAAGAGAGATGCGACACCAGTCCCATGTTTTGCAAACATTTGACATTAGCTCTCTGTGAGCACCGAATAATTTTGGACTCAACGCTTACCTTTATTCAACATCTCCAACAACCTTCCTCAGAAACATGGTATACCTAATAATGCACGCATTCAATGGTGCTTTTTCAAACAGAATTGCCTTTGGTGAAGTTGTAATGGCGTAAGTTATAGGCTTTGTAAAATACCACTGAGGATGCAAATGGGTTTAGAATATACGATGGCGTAAGCGGCCGCTTCAGATGATGGTATTTTAGTCACATATGTGTTGGTGTTTAGTCACACGTGATGGTGTTTTAGTCACACAGAAAATAGCACTGGTTCGTGAGATTCAATAACCTATAAGTTCTCCCTATAATCAAAAACAACTATCTGGAGCGTTCGGTTTATCGTTGCTGTAATTTCCTAGCATCACGAAGATTTTTTCGGGCTGGTGAGCAGGCACTGAAGAAAGTGCAGTGATTTTTGATTAGGTCAGTCGGTGGCGAAGGTGTCAAACTTTGAGTAAGTAAGGACTACGGCGAGATGAAAAATGTGAGTTTGCGAGTCGGTTACATTAAGTGAACTTCCACAGATCATTAATAATATTGCACGAGAACATTTCCACAACATCATGAAATAAAACAATGGTTTTAACAGCCTTAGTACAGAAACAAATATCGTAGGCCTTCCACTCTGTGAATGTGGGCTACCAGCGGAGCTGTGAAAGAACTACACGAGCATCACTGTGCGCATAACTGCAAAAATGAACGTTTATTGACAACGTAAAACTTGCTTTCTGTCTCTTACTTCATCGCGTCACTCACTTCGTGAGAATGACAAATATAACTTTATGATCACTGTAGTAGACAGCAAATGGTATAGTAGGTACATTTCGCATGATCATGGTAAATACCAAATCTATACACGTACGCCGCTGCGTGGTTGGTTGCGCCGGGTCACTGTAGCAACGCAACCCAAATTCTTGTTACACGAACTGCACGAAGCGTTGTCCCTGCGTTCCGAAGATATCCACATTCAAATTACCAACAACCACAACAGGTCTTGTGTCGTCTCGTGCGAAGGACAAGAGGTGATTACGCCGAAATCTCTCCACATCCACAATCGCGGCCCACGGATATATGTAGTGTTGCGTTGCGCACCGCTTATCAGCCGGGGCCCAAGTCTGGCTCATCTGTTCCGGACGATAATCTGTTTCGCGCATGTGCGCTGATGTTTTCCCTCGCCCTTTGATCACGGCGTTCCTTTATAAAGGACTGCGGATCACGCCGTTGGCGGCTTCTTTTGTACACCTTCTTTCGGCAAGCATGCCGCATTAAAACTACGTTCTTCCTTCTCCTGGCGTCTTCTTCTCCCGGCTTGGAACCGAACTCGGCCAAACGTAACAGTAGACAGTGCGCACAACAATGCCATCTTCCGTTTGAACACAACACACGTCCCCACACGCACCGTCGTCTTCATCCAGAGAATCCAATAACACGACTGCCACTTGCGTACCGTTCCTCGCATACACCGCAACATCCCCTGCACGGGACTGTCCAAATTGAAATGAGCCAGGCGTTTCAAAACGCTAGCTTGCCCGCAAGAAATTTATGGAAGGTTCTATGCCGTTCGTCAATGCATGATTCTGTGGAGTAATCTTTGTAATGTCGGACTTTTGTGCTAGAGGTTCTGTGTTCGAATCCTGCCGGCGTATGATTTTAATAGGGTTTATTCAATGATTCATTACACAGCGCTTTGTTGAAAATGACGAATTTACAAAGTTGAGGAGACACTTAAAGCCAGAAGGACGAAGTTTATTCGAATCCATGTACTTCCAGTAATTCTCATGCCGGCTGAACAACCCCGATTGCAGCTCCCGTAGTCTCTAGCGGCTGAATTCCTTCTAGTAATTATTGTTTGCAACTCCATGTATTAGGTTGGTTCCTAGCTTTCCACTTGCTACGCCTGGTGTCAGCGCATGCCTTAATGGTTTTCTGCGCCTTCTTATAGAGCACGGATCTCTTCTCAGGCATGGATATTGAAAAATCTATGGGAGGGTAGACATATACAGCTCCGCTGTAAAATTAATTTGTACATACTTAAGAACTTATTATAACACAAGCGTAATTCCAATAATACAAGCTGGTCAATGGGCAAAGGTTATGAATAACTGTGCAGGAAAGTACTCTTCGCTCCATAGACAGGCCTCGAGAGAGTGGTGATTGTTGTCATTTTTGTCTGCCTCGTGACCGGTTAATGCCGAATAGAGACTAAGCATGCCCCCCATAAGACAGTCAGCATGACGTATTTTTCTGTGATTCCATACCTTCAGTTCTTCAGAAAGCCTGGAATAAATTTATTTTTACATTGTAACATCAAATGGTGGAACCCTGCAATATTTAAAATGGCACAATATAGAGGCTTAGCAAATATGTTTTATTATGCATTTAGCCACAGCATTTCTTACCTCGTACCTGCCGCACCACGTGAGTTGCTAACAACTCGCGAAAGAAGGTATAAGGTGTCTCCACGAGTGACTAACATGTACGCAACCAGTTGCAGCACGTCGGATATGGACCGTTTTCACGAACATATTTGCAGCTTCCATATGGTTGCGGCTTTTCATCTGTGCATCTGAAACAAAAATAAATAGAAAGTGTTCACTGAAATGTTGTAATTGCAGAATTGGCAACGTATGTTGTAATATAAAATGTAATATATGTTTGTGGGATATTTTAAAATGTAAAACGCCATCTATCGACTTGCAGCAACGCCCCATTCGCCGTGCTCTCTAGGGCACGGCAAAGCGAGACTGCGTGCTCGATTGCAGAGCTAAACGCTGTTACGTCTCAAAGCGGGAAATGCCATTACATAGGTGCTTACAACGAGGCATCCCCTTCATCAGCGCCCGCCTAGACGGCGACGCACCCTCGACGTCGACTCTTGCCGGGTAAACAAGGAAGGCTCCCTCTAGGTGACAACCACCACCGCATCTGTAGACGCGGTAACAATCGTGACGGCCAAGCTCCCCGGGTCGCTGCAACCTGACCGTCACGGAGATACCAGTTATCGATGCAGAGCCAACATAGAGGGCTTCTATGGGAAAGGCGTTGACTTCAGGTTCCCAAGTTGCTACGTGTTTCCCTCGTATACGGGCGTGGTCGCACAACATTGTAGGCGGACTTCGATTGAACGATGCGATAGCATGGGTGGGATTTTGCGAACCTTTCTACCACTAGGAATAGCCTAGACGCCATCAGCAGGTTCCCTGGTCTAGCCAGTTTTGGAAGACGACTGTTTTAAAAGCGGACACCATTGGAGCAGTGAGTGCGTCCTCAGGTATCCCGGCGTGTGCTCACATGTTGGTGCTCAGACAGGTACTGAGCTGAGACGTTTCAAGTGCTCCTAAATGGAGATGGGTCCTATACCTTGAGCCAGTGTGCATATGTAAAATATACGTTTATTTCGCTCCTACTCCGGGACGCGCTCGTCCCTATGCCTGGATGGTTCCTGGCCTAAATGCCACCCCGTGCCGTAATGCTGTTTTGTATGTTGCATTCGTGATTTCAAAGAGTGTATGTAATTATCGCTTCACTTTCTTGTGTGATTGAAGCCTGCTTCACCTGCGCCGCAGGTCCGACCGGTATTGCATGACCTCGGTATTGCATGACAGCCAGCCCAGGAAATTTTCCTTTCGGCGTCGGGAAAAAACGCCGGGCTAAAAATTGAATTCAAACAACTTATCTGCTTTGAAATCAGGCATGCAGCATACAGCTCAGCACTCGTTTTCAAACGAAAACCACAAAACAAACATAAAAACCACATGATGGATAATAAGGCGCGTGTGAACAATGGGAACACCCTCCGACGCGTTCCGGTAATGATTAGGTTTGCAGCTGCTTCGAAAAGGGTTGACGTCAATTCAAAACCCTCATGAAACCAGTGTCACTGGTTTCCCTCTTTGTAGTGCCACGTGCGTGAATTCAAATGACGTCACAAGGGGTAATCATTGTGGGTGCCGTTTACAGCATTCCTTCTCCCGCGTGTGTTTTCTGGTAAAGATTACGGTTGCGTAAGCTACTGCGAGTGGAAAAGTACCCAGCAACATAGAAATCACGTATTTAAGTCACCACGGTCTATCAACACATTCAGTTCATTGCAGGCTATGGGTAGACCGCGGAAAGTAAGTACTCCAAAAGAACAGCGTGAATATAATGTCGTTGTGAAGTAATAAAGGGCGTGGTTCAGTACATTTCACTTGTCTGTGGTCTGACTCTTTGTAGATCCACGTGTGTGAATTCAAGTGACGTCGCAATGGGTAATCGTTGTGGGTGTCGTTTGCAGCTTAGCTGCCCAACCACCTTTACAGCGTGGATTGGAGCCACAGTTTTTGCTAACGGATGCGGACACGAAAAATGCAGAGCACCGAGAGGCTGTAAAAGCCCGTTGTAAAAGCACGTGAGTGCTGCATCGCGCAGACTGCTGCACACACCATTCAAGAAGTCAAGCATTCGATCCTACTAACTCAGTGCTAAAGCATGTCACCTCTAACGCACATAAATTGTAGTAAGGGAGCGCTGCCGAGTAATGAGAATTCAATATCTGCCTGTCACAACAACTCCTGCACGCAGTGGCAAAGGGGCAATTTGTGTTTGAGAACCTGTTTCAGAGCGAAAGCTCCACTACGCCATGTCTGACAAGGTCATTGCGACATGACCTTGAGCCGCCGGAGCGCAAGTGGGGCAAGTGTATCGCCACGCCACGTCATCCGCTGCGGACTGGCGTCGCAGCTGCATTTGCTTGGAGCCTTGCCGCTGTGGTGCCATGTGACAAGCCCAGGGTTTAGCGGCTGCTTTGCCGGCGCTTGGTCGCCCAGTGTGTGCGTCTATGCATGCGCTTCAGCGCAAGCGACAGGTTGAATTCAATCATCCAGTAGATATAGCTAGACGACATGCTGCGGTATCTCAAGCAAAGGCAAAGTTGGCTGCTGAAGCACCGGAGCAAAGGGAGGCCATATTATCACGTTATAGAGAAGCTTACCATGCATGGAAGCGTCCAATAATGGTACACCGTGTCCGTAGTCTTTGCAAAACCAAGCGAAACAGATCTTTAGCTCATGATAACTAGGTCTACAAGAGTTCAACCTCAACGAATTTTTACCCTGCCAACGCCAACTCGCTCTTGAAGCTGATCGACGCGCCTTGACGATAATGACAATTTCCATGATATGGCACATGCCCACAACAACAGAAACTCAATCCTGGTTGACGTATGCGTCCCCCATTCTCTTACTATAGATCCCTTCGAATAATACGTTCATATTGTTAATAAGTATGATACATCCGTCTTAAATTGTGTTCCATGTGCACGAATGCATTATCACAAGCCCGTACGTATGCCTTCCCTGCTGCACAGGGGGGACAATTGCGTGCCTTTTCCCATCCAGGATCCAGAAATGCACCGCTGGATTGCCTTCAGTGGCGTCCCTATAGGTGGCGGTCACCGTCGATAAAGCTTCACACCCGACTTTTTGTGTGAGAGATTGACACACGGAAGTGTTATTACTGTCATCGGGATTGAAGCCAAACTCTTCAATATAGAAATATTGAAGAGTTCGGCTGCCTATTTCAGCTATGGTGCATTACTTTGAGTTTCTGTGAATTTCATTAGCTAGGCAGCATAAATGAAACATTGTTGTCTACGCAACTGCTACACAGAGAGCAATATCATTTTCATCTCAGTTGAAGCTTCCTCATTGCAATGTTAACGAGCAGGTAAGAATGAACATAGCAAACATATATTTATGCAATATGTAGTAAATCTCGCAGTATTTATGTAGCATACAGATCCTGCAATTTCCAGCAAACAATGTAAACTATGCTCTATGGTACTACACCGACGCATCGTAAGTCTTGCAACTTACCCTATAACAACGCGTTTTTTGGAGCTGCAATATGCTTCTTCACAGGTTTTATTAAAATATACGGCATTGCCATTCTTCGGAAGCTCAACTCCGTTATATATACAAGTATCTGGAAACCACAATGAAATTCGTTTTCCGTTTATATTGTATCGTTAGGTTTAGTCCTTCTTTAAAAATGGACATGAAATTATTTTTCTTTCCTCCACACTTCGGATCAGTTCTGTGGCCTAAATTAAACTTTAAATCAAAAGAATGCCCGCCTTGCCTACAGAAGCGTCCTTCAAAAATGCTCCAAGGCTATAGTTCGCGCGAATGCGTTGACTTTCACGTGGCTGGCAAAATTCATGAAGAAATTTTACCAATTGGAAGCTACGATTTGGTCGAAACACTGAACGTATTGCTCTTCACAATCTTGCAGTTCGAAAAAGTAATTGCAAACTACGCTACAGCAGGCATAATGCACATGTTTGTTTAAGCTGGGCCCATAGAAAGCTCTGACGGATACTGTACAAAACTCAGTACAGACAAGAAATGTTCTGTACTCAGCAAAAGTATTTGTGAACACCAATGTAGCCACATTCTACATCTAATAAATTATAAATAGCCACCAGAGCCGCTGATTGCTGTTGCCCTAATTGTAAAGTGCCTGACTCTTGAAGCGCTGTGCGTCTATTATTTCCTCCCAACTTCTAGCTATTATAAGAACATAGAGAACCAACATTTTCGTTCAGTGCGAGGGCAGGCGGCTGTGACTGGGACCGAGATTCTGTTTTTGCAATCTCACATGGTACCCAAACTGCCACCACTGCATCCAAAATTGGCACGATGAGTCAAGTTAATACAATTATATGTTGACTTGGGGAACATAATATTATTCTACTAATACTTTGCGACCTGAAGCAACAAGAAGATCAGGCAGGTAAAAAGTCAAAATCGCAAAGTACAACTGCATTACACTTGTAATACTTTGCTCTGGGATACCGTCTTCAACGATACATGCAACCATTTCTAATATTATGCGACGGATTCCATAGAACAAAAACTTAGGAGACCAAAATAAAATTTTTTGGATAAAAACCCAGTACCTTTATCAACTGTACAGATTCGATTGCTAACAGCAAAACATTTTCTTGTTGAAAAACAAATGTACTCGCAAATGGAAACATTGAAATAAACGGTATTCGAAATTAAATCCCACCGCTTTCATCAAAGTGATTATTTCGCAGTCTGGAGAATATAATGAACGGCTACATCTTGATTGAAACTATGTGTCACATTGGCTTTGACTTGTCTAGATGTGGTACATGCAATGTTCATTATTACGGAAGGTAGGGGAAATATTTGGCATATACATTTATTGGGGTTCTTAAGGATAACTTGCCAGACAACAAAAATTTCTGATTGGTTGTCAGTCGCTTCCAGTTGCGCGTGAGCCCATTGTTCCAGGACAAGCGTTCTCGGGTAATCCAAATTCCGTGTTGAAAGTTGCAGACGTATTAATTGGGTTACATTGATCAAGGCAGGCATTCGCAAATAGGCAGCAGCCTCTCATTCTGCTTGAACAGAAAAGTGTACACTCATTGAGCTGTCTCATTAGAAGAATCTAGAATACACTAAAAGCTCCGGGAAAATTGATCGAAAAGAAAATACCGGATGTTCAAAATTAATCTTTATTATTTTCTTTAAATTGTGCACTGGGAGGTAAGCGAAGACCACATATCGAGATAAGGTGTGTGGCCAGGGGACAGGAAGTGGAATGAGAATTATCGCTGGCAGCAGCCGAATTAAATAAAATTGAACAATTTACATTTTATTGACTGCAGTAAGTGTGCATATTTGTATTCAAAACTTGGAGACAGTCGTGCTTCTACAGAGTTTCAGTTGTTCGAAGTCAAGCATGTCGGTGCTCCGAGACATCCGACTTCAAATTTTATATTGTCGTTTGCATGATTACACATGCAAAAAAGTGATGGTCGGCTCAAACGTCATCCCTGATTTGACGCGGCTGCTGCAAGTGGTGTTTAACCTGACAACAGGGCGGAGGCATAGGTAAACATACTAAATGTTCCCCTTCCCCAATCAGCTGGCGAAACCAAGATATTGTCACGTAGTAGTGACGATCAAGCAAATAGTGGTAAAACTGTGAATGACAAAACTGATTATTATTGGACGAACATGTGCCCACAAAAGCAAGTTACACTCGAAGCACAACGATAGCGGGAACACAGTCGGTGATCGTCGAAATCTGATCAGCGCCGAAACGTGTAGGCTTTTATACATGAGTCACAGAAGATTGCACATTAATCCCTTGTGCCCGCGTGTCTTCCAGAAAGTTCTAGACAATTCGCGACGCTCATACAATCAGATTACATGAGCGTCGGTGGCAAGAGACAAGGGATAGAAGCATCGCTAACGTTCGAGAATCTTCCGTTATATGCAGGCGCGTCCTGTGCCCAGCGATAACGTTTAAAATTTGTTAGCCGGTGAAAAGTGGTCACCGGTGAAAGATAACATATACACGTGTCAATACCCTCCCCTTAAAAAGCATCGTCCCGATGCTACAATCAAACACGAAACTTAAAACAAAACCACACGTAATAAAAATATACAATAACAAAGCAACAAAATACCTAAGTTCGTCAGCGGGCGTAGAAAGGCTTAAGACGCACCACGTGGATGACTTCATGTCGTGCGCGCCGCCGCTGTGATTGCAAAATGCCGTCTGGCACGACCTCATAGTCCAGTGCTCCAATACGTCAGATAATCTTATGGGGTCCGAAATAGCGACGTTGCAGTTTCTCGTTAAGTCCTTGTCGGCGTATCAGAGTCCAAACCCAAACACGGTCGCCGGTGTGATACTCGACGTAGCGTCGTCGAAGATTGTAGTGTCGGCTGTTGGTCCTCTACCGGTTCTTGATGCGCAAGCGGGCGAGATGATGACCTTCTTCGGCATGCTGCAAATAGGAGGCAACGTCGAGGTTTGCTTCGTCGGTGGCGTCCGGTAGCATGGCGTCAAGCGTCGTTGCCGGGTTCCTTCCGTAGACCAGGTTGAATGGCG
The DNA here is from genome assembly GCF_013339745.2 of Dermacentor silvarum. Lineage (NCBI taxonomy): Eukaryota > Metazoa > Arthropoda > Arachnida > Ixodida > Ixodidae > Dermacentor > Dermacentor silvarum. The sequence continues at coordinate 74,726,554 of NC_051158.1, forward strand.
CCATGTGCGTCGTTTCTTGCACGGCCGTGTTGTATGCGAAGGTCACGTACGGAAGGATGGCATGCCACGTCTTGTGTTGGACGTCGACGTACATTGCCAGCATGTCGGCGATGGTCTTATTTAGGCGCTCAGTGAGACCATTCGTATGCGGTTGGTAGGCGGTGGTCCGGCGGTGGCTTGTCTGGCTGTGTCGCAGGATCGCTTGAGTTAGATCTGCCGTAAAGGCCGTACCTCTGTCGGTGATGAGGTCTTCTCGGGCACCGTGACGCAGGGGGATGTTTTCAACGAAGAATCTGGCTACCTCGGCGGCACTGCCTTTTGGCAAGGTTTCTGTTTCGGCGTAGCAGGTAAGGTAGTCCGTAGCTACGACGATCCATTTATTCATGGACGTAGTTGTCGGGAAAGGCCCCATTAAGTCCGTCCCGATCTGCTGGAACAGTCGGCGAGGTGGTTCGATCGGCTGTAGACGTCCGGCTGGCCTTGTCGTCGGTGTATTGCGTCGCTGACAGTCTCGGCATGTCTTTACGTAATGAGCGACGTCGGCAGTGAGGCGAGAACAGTAGTATTTCTCTTGCATCATCGCAAGCGTGCGGGAAATACCGAGGTATCCGGCCGTTGGGTCGTCGTGGAGAGCTTGCAGAACCTCCGGACGCAATGCTGACGGTATCGCAAGGAGGTAGTTGGCTCGGAGTGGCGAGAAATTCTTCTTTAGGAGAATGTCGTTTTGCAAGACAAATGACGCCAGTCCTCGCCTGAATACCTTCGGCACAACGACGGTCTTGCCTTCCAGGTTGTCTACAAGGCTCCTTAGTTCTCCGTCGGCTTGTTGTTGTTCTGTGAATTCATCGGCACTGATGGGTGGCAAGTGTCGTCATTTGGTCGTCTTGTGGCGAGGATTCGACAGGGGCGCGAGACAAGCAGTCGGGGTCAGAGTGCTTTCGCCCGGACTTGTAAACGACGGTGATGTCGAATGCCTGAAGATTCAGACTCCATCGTGCGAGGCGACCTGAAGGATTCTTCAAGTTAGCTAGTTAACACAAGGCCTGGTGGTCGCTCACAACTTTGAAGGGCCTGCGATAGAGGTAGGGGCGAAACCTTTATGTAGCCCAGATGATCGCGAGGCACTTCTTTTCTGTTGTGGAATAATTTGCTTCCGCCTTGGACAGCGACCAGCTAGTGTAACTTACAACCCTCTGTAGTCCCTTAGTCCTCTGTACAAGCACGGCGCTGAGTCCTACGCTGCTTGCGTCGGTGTGGACTTCGGTACCGGCGTTTTCGTCAAAATGCACAAGTATTGGCGGAGATTGCAGGCGTCGTTTCAGTTCTACAAATGCTTCGACTTGCGGTGTCTCCCACCTGAATTCGACGTTGGCCTCCGTGAGGTGCGTCAGTGGCTCGGCGATCCGAGAAAAGTCCTTGACGAAGCGCCTGTAATAGGCGCACAGTCCAAGAAGTCTACGCACTGCCTTCTTGTCGGCGGGCGCAGGAAAGTCAGCGGTGGGCGCAGTTTTCTGTGAGTAAATGCGCACTCCAGACTTGTTGATTACGTGGCCCAAAAACAAAAGCTCCTCATATGCGAAACGACACTTTTCTGGCTTCAACATTTGTCTTAAGGCCTTGATTGCTTGAACTGTTTCAAGACACAGGAGCTGTTCTTCGAAGTTTGAGACAAACACAACGACATCAAACCCTTTAGCTGGTATCTTGTCCCCAAAGAATAATCGTCATCTGCCTTGATGGCAGTTACTTTCTTGAAAACTCAGCGCTCGCCTCTTTGCTGCCAAGAATTCTGTGTCACGCTGATAAGGCACAAGCCCGTGGAGGAAGGAAAAGATAGGAGGGGCCCCGGCCAGCACGGACGTATTGGAGAAAGCGTGGCGCAAATCACGGGCTGATTTTCGCAAAGGCGCTCTGGGACTAGTACCCCAAATGTTAACGTTGCCATAGCAACCGCGCTCCTGAAGCTTTCGCTGCTGCTTTCGGTCTCTGAAACGTGGTATAATTTTTTTCCGCTGGTGCCTTTCTTGCAGCACCATTTGTTCTCGAGAAAAGCTGACTTTGGGGTGCGGTGTGTAAGCTTGAAAGTTGTGTTTTGGGTCTGTGAGTGTGAGTGTTAGCCAGCAACCGATGCACTCAAGCAATCACGGCGCGGGTCTTCGTCGTCTTCCTCAATGTGCCACGGAAAAATACAGGAGCGCGTCTGCTTCACGAAAATTGCTACAGAAGTTTCGTAGGTTTTGTTTTGACGCGCGTCGGCAGCACACACTTCCGGCGGCTCGCAACAATGCAAGTTGAAAGTTCGCGCCCATCTGCTCCGGCGAGCTGCAGAACCCCTGATTGGAGCCGCAAAGGGAGATGGCACACAAACATGGCTGCAATTCCAGCTTCAATACCGTGACTCCAGGGCCTCTCCTGTTTTGTTTTTTATTCCATGCGCAAGTCTTTCGCGACTATAGGAAGTACAGGGCTCGCCGCGTTAAAGAAAGGAAATGCGGTCAAGATAGATGATAATTATTGCTTGAGGACAAGATACGACCCAAAGGGTGTAAACTTTTTTTAGAGTGAGAGCCCCGAGAAAATGGAGCAAAAAGAATATAGCATGCGTAACGCTAACATGTAGTTAGCCGACACTAAAACCAACGCGTCAACCTTGAGCCCATTCATGGGCGCATGGCACATATAAATACACAATCAAGGCACTGACATTATCATCGAAACTGAGATTAATAATGCAACTTATAACATTATTACAACCGCTCAAAAGAAACAGCTTCCCCGAAAACTACGATGTGACTCTGAAAGGCCGCACAACTCTGTTGTCTTTTTGGTACTGCTGTGGAGCGAATAAACGGGCACGAGCAAGTTCACGCGTGTGTACAGGAAGGACAACTTCGTGACGGCTATGCTAGATGGTCGCGTCCAAAGGCGAAAGTACGCTTAAGCTCAAAGGAGACGTATAAATATTCATCTCGAAAAAAAAGGAAAATGGTGTTTAACGACCGCTGTCGTAGCTCAAGCAGGTACTAGCTAAGGTGAACAATCACAAGGGCTTGTCCATATTGATGTGATGAGATGGAAAAGATCAACTGTGCTCAAATTTTTCATTTATATCATTGGAGTGGGCGTGGTAAGGCACAAAGAGTGTTACACAAAAGGGTGCAGAACCATTGACACATAGTATTAGGCAATGGTTCCTAAGAATAAACGTAAATAAAACAAGAAATTCAAAACAACTTTCTGGTATAGTACAGTGCAATACGATATGAGTTATTTCACAATAGAGTTGCAGAGACAGAGAGATAAATGAGATGCGAAAGGCAGGGAGGTTAGCCGGAAGGTAGATATACAGTTTGCTACCCTACACTGGGGAAAGGGAATATAGTTGCAGATGACAAAAGAAATGAATAGGATGACTGAACAGTCATGTGAGTTTCTAATAAAACGGAAATGCAAGCATATCCTGGTGTAGAGAACCACCATGAAGTTCAGTGGTTCAGAATAAACCCAAAGCCTCAAAACCCAGCAGATCTAGCAGCAAATAAGCAAAATTCGTAAATTTGAATAAGCAAAATTGGGTTAAGCAGTGACAGCTCCCAATAACGGCAAATATGTGAGGCTGTTGAACCAAATGGTTTGCAGTCGTTGTCAATAATGGAATAGTGTTGTTTGGGGAAGGAAGGTTGCTGTGCTGCGTGCTTCAACGTCGATGCTTAACAGCGCCAGTTCAACGACTATAGCATAAGGGCAGATTTTTAATGGTAGTGCAATGTAAATGGGCTAGAGGTAGTAGGGAACTGAGGAGGCTGATGAATAACGAGAAGTCATATTGGAGAAAGCTCCATGGAATCAAGTTTTACTGAGCAGAACAGTCAGGAGGGGGTGGGGATGCTTTGGTTGCAGTATACTGCACACAGTGATAAAAATATGAGATGAGACTGCCAAAACTGCAGACTTCATTAAACAAGTGCTATACCTGGAAATCTAACAGCATAAAATTTGTCCTAAGGAATGTGTACGCCCAGAGCATTGAAAGGGTGGCCACATTTTACGACTTCCAAATTTGTGCCGTAAGAAAGTCCACGGCGCTAAAGAAGGTGAGAATTTTGACAGGTTTGAACGAAGGCCTCGTTTGCATTGTGGCCGAAGCAAGCCAACAGCAATGAAGGGGCAACCGGTCAAATGGGTAATTATTTTCATGGTCATTGAAGCCTTGGATGAAGTCGTGTGTAAAAAGTAGTGCACAGGGACTTTGAGTGCGTAGAAAAATTATTTGGTTTTTAACAACTCCTAGGCTGTGTAGAAACTGCACTACGTAGAACGCCACTTGGCAGATAGTATAGCGAACAAACACAGCCATTATATACCAGTGCAGGATCACCCTAACTAGCGGTCTTCCATCACGCACACGAGTAACAGCCACGTGATAATATTTTGAACACAGCCTTCAAAAACTCTGTAAATGTGCACGAAGGCGTTCTGGCCCCACTGACACTACACATGCCATAATGTCTTGATCATCTTCAAGGCATATGGCTCAATGCACGACGACATAAAGTCCAAATGGTATTATTCTTGTGACGTCAGCTTCAACCAACTTGTCTATATGCGCCCTTCCTAATGCTGTAGAGACATGCTCCTTCAATTTGCAGAGGTTGGAGATTCAAGCTTAAATAACTAAAGCTCAGTAATTTGGCTTTGTTGGCATGTTAACAAAAACCAGATGTTAAAATTGAAAGCCCTCCATAAGGTCAACTGACATAGCCACTAATGCGACTTTTCAAACGGAACGAAAAATCCGCCTTTTTTTACACGTCTACTGTGAGCCTTATATTAAACCGTGATTTTGTCCGCTCTATATTTTCATCAATATGGCCAGCGTCATTCTCTTCCGTGCTCGGCTCTGCTGAAGAAACCGCCCAGGGAACAGCAGTTTCGCAAGTGGTGGAGGTTGTTCTCGATCCCTTGGTCCGCAACGATTTCTAGTTTTCCTGAAGCCTCTTTCAGGACGCCGCTTGCTCCGCCTTTCCGCCGCCAGGTCATAAGTGGAGCCACAAGGACCCTCCGGCATCACCGTCTCGAGACCAAGCGGCTGCTGCCTCGTCGACTGCCATCAATCAACTGGGCGACTCAAGCATTTTCGCTGGCAATTGTTTTGATGATGTGGAAGACTGACTGGACAAATTTGACCGAGTGAGTGATTGGAGCCGGTGTAACAATTTCCACAAGCTTCGAAACCTCACCGTCGACCTCACTGACGTTAATAAGGCTTGGGTGAGACGTTGAAAATGGCAACGTTGAAAGAGGCGAACAGCTGAACGCAGTCATCGTGCAGCTCCGGCCATCGCCATGCTTCTTGTCATCGCCCCAACTCACAAAGGGCCTAGCAACTACGGCCCAGGGCGCTGCCACTCTACTCCTCCCACCCTCTCTGACGCGCGATACCACCCCTGCAACCAGCCACCCGCACTCCTGAATGCTGATCGCAAAACTAGATGGTGCTGTAAATGGAGGGAAAGCTCCATGGCTTGCACGGACCACAATTCCTCCAGAGTGCCTGTCCAATACTTTATTGATGCGAAAGCATCAAATGGCCCATTGAGCGTAAAAGCCGGCTTCTGTAGCAGGGTAAGAGCACTTAAATTCCGATTGGCTGTGACGCCACGTCACGTGTGCACCTCGACGGAGCAGAGCGGGTGAAAGCAAACACCTGCGGCAGCGCTGGCGCGCCAGGTGTTTTATGGCGGGAGAGGGCACCGCCGCGACGCCACGTCACCCTTGCTCTCGGAAGCCTGCGTTATCCGCGCGTCCCTTGTCCGCGCAAGCCCTCCCCTGCGCTCTAACAGCGCCTGGGTAATCGCTATGAAGAAATTGATGTATAACAAATAGGATAAACTTGAAAGGAAAACATTGGTGGTAGTTAATTTCAAACCTTCGACTGTACGCTCAGAAGCCGAGTGTCTTACATACTGGCCTAAACATAGCAGGCCTGTGCACTCTGTTTTATGACATTATGCTACTTCAACCGAATGTTTCATTGCCAAGCCCGGCGTGATGAAAGCGGTGACGTCAAAACCAGCGCCACTTACTCGGGAGCATCTTTTTTAGAATCTATGGAAGTCGGAAAAGGTAGCATTACGTCACGAATCGAAGTTCACCGCCTTGTGCTATAGAAGAGGCGTTGGCCAAACGTCTAAACGTGCTCGCTTGACCGGGAGAAGTTGGTAACTCGAAGTACTGCTCACCGGCCTTCTAGTGGGCATCATGGCGTTAGAATTCACAATTCATAAGTGCTAAGGTTGTGATCAGATTTTTTTATGTGTGTAGAAGGTGTGGCAGTTCGAGAATCGATTAAAACTGGAGCTTTCATTTCTATTATTCACACTGACTTGTACTCTCGGCTACGCAAGGTTACTTTACCTTACAACGACGGTCTTCTACTGGTGCAATTGATGTTGTAATCCGGTCAGTGACGCAGTGCACCGTTCGAGTTTTTATTGACCTGATCCGCCACTACATTCAGTTCGCCGGGCTGCATTCCTGCGCTCATATACTTATTGAAGGGCGGGACTTTCTCAACGTCTGCGTAAACTCGTGCAGACAACGCCTGGTTCACTTGACAGAAACCGACAATTTAGACGACGTGTACCACTCGCGCCTTCGATTACGAACTTCTGACGATTGTGCCGTTTCACCTGGTCAGGAGGAACTTCTTGTAGTTAACTCTGCCATCACGATGGTGATGTTATAGCTGTACCATCAGCCCGTCGCCGATCCAGTGTAGTTACACAAGTACTCTGCCTTCGTCGCTTCATCAATGGCGTGGCCATTTTGGCTGTACTCAACACAACCAATGAGCCAGTACGGCTTTGTAAAGGCGCTGTTGTCACTTGCGTCTAGCATACTCATCCTGTCACTGTGCTTACCTTGAATACTGATGGTCTACAACCACCTACATCGAAAAACGCGGTCCCTGCTTCGATTCTCGCTAGTACACTCAGCACCGATCTAACGTCCCAGCAGACGGAAACATTGCTGGCGTTGTTTTCCAAGCATAAAGCCTCCTTCGACGTACATTCTCCTCTTCAGGGATAGACTTCTGTTACGGCTCATCGCATACACAAAGGTGTAGCTTCCATTGTGGGCCGTTAACCAAATCGAATCTGTTCTGCTGAACGCCATATCATGGACACGCACGTAGCCGACATTCGGAAATGAAGCATAATCTGCCCCTTCTCAAGCCCATAGTCGTCACCTGTCGTTAAGGTGCGTAGGAAAGACGGGTCAGTGTGATTGTGCGTAGACTACCGTTCCTTAAACAGAATAACCCGGAAAACCGTATATTCATTGCAGAGGAATACATGATGCGTTAGATCCATTACAAGGCGTGGAGTATTTCTCCAGCTTTGATCTACATTCCGGTTACTGGCAGAATCCCATGCACGAAGTCGATAGGAAAAATCTGCCTTTAGCACACCCCATGGACTTGACGAATTTAACGAAATGCCTTACGGCCTATGTAATGCGTCCGCATTATTTGAGCGAATGATTGACACTGCACTACAAGGCCTAAAGTCGATGACTTGATTATGCTACCTTGACGTAGTCATATTGCTGTCGACTTGCCATCAGCACTTGCAGCGGCTCGACAATGTCCCGACATGCCTCTCAGCTGCTGGCCTTCAGCCGAATACAGAAAAGTGCCACTTTTCCAGCAATACCATTAAAGTAATCGGGTACCCTGTCAGCAAACATTCGAAGCAAACATTCGATCTGACCCTGATAAGATTACCTCTGTCCCCCGCTTCCCCAAGCCACAACGCACCAAACACTTGCCTCGCTTCACTGAAATAGCTTTGTAGATGTGGCTCTTATACCTCATTTTGCCATTATTGCGGCCCAAATCTGTCAAATCCTTCCTCCTGCAGCTTTTACGTATGGCTTAAGAAATGTCAAACTGCTTTTGGCACACTCAAACGTGTTCTCAAGTCAGCAGCTGTGCTTTGCCATTTCGTCTACACTGTACTCACTCTGCTACATAGTGACGCCAGCAACCATGGTATCGGCGATGCTTTTCTGCAGTGTCAGAAAAATTCTGAGGAGCGGCTGGTTTCTTACGCAAGTCGCAAGCTGGCAGCTGTAGAGAAAGAAACACCGCCCAAGCACTCCGTACAGATGGTTAACCAACGAAGCTGAAACGTGCGGGCCCGGTGTTTAGGAGTGGATTAATCCGGCCGCTCTATTGAAGCTTTTCTGAATTATTGCCTACATGTTTGTGTTTATAGTGGAACGCAAGCGCCAATAGTGGGCGGATATTTGCTAACCACGATGACCAGCTAACTCGAGATGTCGAGCGCATGCGACAACGGCGAGCCAAGGAAGCGGCGTTGCGGGCAGAGCAGCGTCAACGTGGCAATGGCGGGAACGCGTTCGCCGAGGCCAACGCCCGGTTTCGGCGGGAGTTTCTCGTGCGGCACTTTGGCTTCGGCTGCGACGAAACGACCACGTTGAAATCGCGAAGTGGAACGCAAGTGCCACTGGCGGGCGGATGCTGCTAACTAATACGCCGCGCTGACTCGAGATATCGACGCATGCGACAACAGCGAGCCGAGGAGACGGCGTTACGGGCAGAGCATCGTCAACGTGGCAATGGCGGGAATGTGTTCGCTAACGACGTCACTAATGGTGCTGCCAATGCGGCGCGCGCTTGGGTGCGCCGTAGAGGACCACGTAACTGACGGCATAGCCAATGGAGACGTTTAGCGAAACATTGAACGAACGGTTTTTTATTTCGCCTACCCGTATACAGCTTTCGCTGTAAGAACTATAGGGTTACCGAGAAAGAGTGCCTTAATTTCGGCCTTATCTGCACAGCCGCTACATTAAGGTCGTTACTGATCCCCACGCCATGTGCTGCTTAGTGACGGTAAATAATTATTTCGGTCTTCTCGGTCGTTTGATACCCATTTTCAATTGGATACTTCATTTCCAAGAATACCGCTTCGACGTCACCTAAAGTCTGGAAAGAAACATCAGGATGCCGATGCTCTCTCTCACTGTCGACTACCACCGTCTTCAAACGCTGTTTCTTACCACCTTCCATAAGCAATTCCCAAGACGCGTCTTCTGCAGTTTCTTCGCTCGCAGCTCTCGAATGGCTTCATCTGATGTGTTTGCATCTTGTCAACATAGTTACTTCTTCTGCAACTCCATTATGAAACGTCCTCGCGTACCATCTCGTCCACCTACCGCTCGGCTCAGTCGGCTCCTGATAAGGTCAAGATCAAAAATTCCATACTATGGTGGTGTGTTTATTCCGAAGGACGCCGTTTCCCCACTCACTTAGGGCCGATACTGATCCGCTGCCGCTTCTCTTGGCTTCAACTTGCAACCAGCGTATCAAAATACGTGGCTACCTGCACGCTCTAACATTACCTAGCCTCTGTCTGGACTATTCCATTCCGTGCCATGCCTTGAAGCTCCTTTCACAGTCTTTGTTACCGAACTATATGAACCGCCACCCATATCAGCTGCCGGTAACCAATGTGTAATCACAGCTGTATACCACATGACACGGTAGGCTGAAACAACCGCACCACCTTCAGCATCCGCAGTGGATGTTGCTGCCTTTCTTTTGAAAGCTAAGGCTCACGTGTCAAGAACCGCGGCAAGAACTTTCTGTCGAAGCTCTTAGACAATGATCTCCGTGCGTCCAACACCACTGACAAGATGTCTGCCAGCTACCACCCTCAAACTAATAGCTTTACAGCGCGTTTTCATCGTATGCTGTCCGACATGATATCACTGTATATCAGCCCGGAAAACATCAATTGGGATGTCATTTTGCCAATCGTGACTTTCGCGTAGAACACCGCCGTGTAATGCACTACGTGGTACTCACAATTTTTCCTCGTGCACAGCCACTCTCACATCTCTCGACATCTCTCCTCGACGCCTCTTTCTTTTTAAGCGAAGCTTCATCGGCTTGCAAGCGAAATGTCAGCGAAGAGCCGCCGACCCTGAGTTTAGGGCACGCCTGCGACAGTGTCGTCTTGCTAAAGGTTTCGCTTGTCCCCAATTTTCTCGACAAGAGAAGGGCTCTGATTTTATTTTTGCTATCCCGTTGCCCTCCTCGACATCAGTGTGTGACCAGTTTGCGCATTTCCCTGTGTCACCACCACACCCACCTCAACACCTTCGCCAGTCAACAAGACAGCAAAATTTGTTATGATGCATCCCACCGTATCGTTTCCTTGTACACTGAATAAGAAGGGTTGCTGTGGACCCCATCGAGTGCCTGGATTATGCGAAATGTTATGATCCTGCGTTATCGGGTCCCATACGATCCTTAAACTTCGCCAGTTAATTGTCGCGTCACCTGCGGTGTCCCGCCTTCCAGCTGCCGTTGCCATGCCCCAGAAGATGTGCATGTTTCACATTTAAATCCTTCATCCGGCATTGGCCGCAACAACCAACTATCAAGATGACCAGATCCGCGTGTGCGTAAAATAGTGTGAGCATTATTCAATCTTCATCTTCTTCGTCTGTTTATATTCACCCTCGTAACAAGAGTCATTCTGTTTAGCACGCAGACCTGCTGAATAAGGAGTCGAGGCAACAGGTGTCAAACAGTGTGGCAATAAGCAAAGCCATCAGAAGTATGTAATGATTGGGGTACATATCAATATAATTTGATGATTTGCCTGAATACTACAATTGGCACATCTGCGACACAAAAGCTCCACTCTCTGGTGCACAAATTATATATTGACGCCACTGAGTGGTTGCTGGTCTGTTTTTAGATCCCTTTCTAAAACACAAGAACGTCGTTGTATAAACAGGAGCACTGGGCTATAAAATACACCGAGAAGCTACAATGGACACACAGACACCGAGTTCACTTCACCTTCGCTAAATGTATATCGGATCTGTTATACATGGTGTTTCAGCGAACACAAAGGTCAGCTACAAATATGATTGTACAGAGGTGAGCACTGTTAGGGCGAACACCTTATTAGTATTCATGAGCGTATAGCCGTTTATGTTTAGCACAAAATAAAGAAAACTATCATTTCTTTTATCGGCAGGATCATTAGGCGTCGTATTCGGCATATTTCTCCCCTGACGTAGAAGTTCTACGTTATACCAACTTGAATACTAATGAGGCGTTCACCCTAACAGTGCTCACTACTGTACGTGGCAGAAGTCCGTAATAAATTATATGTTGGTGTTGCCATCTATTTCTTGTGAAGCACGAGTGAGAACGAGAACGAGGTGCTCACTACTGTACGTGGCAGAAGTCCGTAATAAATTATATGTTGGTGTTGCCATCTATTTCTTGTGAAGCACGAGTGAGAACGAGAACGAGGTGCTCACTACTGTACGTGGCAGAAGTCCGTAATAAATAATATGTTGGTGTTGCCATCTATTTCTTGTGAAGCACGAGTGAGAACGAGAACGAGGTGGCTCACTACTGTACTGGCAGAAGTCCGTAATAAATTATATGTTGGTGTTGCCATCTATTTCTTGTGAAGCACGAGTGAGAACGAGAACGAGGTGCTCACTACTGTACGTGGCAGAAGTCCGTAATAAATTATATGTTGGTGTTGCCATCTATTTCTTGTGAAGCACGAGTGAGAACGAGAACGAGGTGCTCACTACTGTACGTGGCAGAAGTCCGTAATAAATTATATGTTGGTGTTGCCATCTATTTCTTGTGAAGCACGAGTGAGAACGAGAACGAGGTGCTCACTACTGTACGTGGCAGAAGTCCGTAATAAATTATATGTTGGTCGTGCCATCTATTTCTTGTGAAGCACGAGTGAGAACGAGAACGAGGTGCTCACTACTGTACGTGGCAGAAGTCCGTAATAAATTATATGTTGGTTTGCCATCTATTTCTTGTGAAGCACGAGTGAGAACGAGAACGAGGTGCTCGCTACTGTACGTGGCAGAAGTCCGTAATAAATTATATGTTGGTGTTGCCATCTATTTCTTGTGAAGCACGAGTGAGAACGAGAACGAGGTGCTCACTACTGTACGTGGCAGAAGTGCGTAATAAATTATATGTTGGTGTGGTCATCGATTTCTTGTGAAGCACGAGTGAGAACGAGAACGAGGTGCTCACTACTGTACGTGGCAGAAGTCCGTAATAAATTATATGTTGGTGTTGCCATCTATTTCTTGTGAAGCACGAGTGAGAACGAAAACGAGTG